>NW_016806966.1:976672-1017935 GCF_001698545.2 Rhinopithecus bieti | reverse complement strand
AAACCCCGTCTCTACTAAAATACAAAAAAAAAAAAAAAAAATTAGCCGGGCGTGGTGGTGGGCACCCACAAGTCCCAGCTACTCGGGAAGTTGAGGCAGGAGAATGGTGTGAACCCGGGAGGTGGAGCTTGCAGTGAGCCGAGATCGCGTCACTGCACTCCAGCCTGGGCGACAGAGCGAGACTCCATCTCAAAAAAAAAAAAAAAAAAAAACAAAACAAACAAACAAACAAAAAACAGGCAGGGTACAAGATGTGCCCCATGCAGGTATGCTATTTTCATTACTATTGCTTTTATAGTTTTTGTAACATTTTGCTGTTAGATATCATTTCTCACTGCTATTCACATGCTTTCCTATGGCACTATTTCTAACTCCCCTAAGGGTCTTTCTCTTCCACCATGCATTTTAAAGCAAATTAGTTAGGATTACACATAAATTAAGAGTAAATCAGCTCTGAGTGAAATCCTGAAATGATCCTTAAAAGCACATGTTATGACTTTGGATATGTCTATTTAGTTTACACAGTGTCCACTTATTTCCCCTTAATTTCTCACTTTCTTTTACATTCTGGTTGGGTGAAATAATCAGAAAGCCAAGTTATAAATTAACATGGACTATTGTTACGATCGCATAATATAACTTCTTATTGCTTTTACTGTTAGTTTTAATGAGGTCAAAAAAGTAAAAGCATGTCTCTTATAGCATTTTGCTAAGCATTATAGCTTTATTTTGTTATTCAAGGATATACATTCATACAAATATATGAAATTAGTACCAAATTAGTACAAATTTGTACCAATTGCTTTTGGTTTAGGTTCACATTAAAAAAATTAAGACTTAAACCACAAATAATAAGATGATACATTTTGAACAGAGCTTGCAATATATGTTCCCAGTTTTAAAAAAGGGATATTTATTTTGAAAATAAAACACTTAAATCAAATATCTTCTTCCTCCAAAGTTTTTTTTTTTTTTTTAAAGTAATAAGGACAAAAATAATAATGGAGAAAAAAAAAACAAATTCAGCTTCAGATGGCTTTTATCTTTGATGCAGGCTCTAATAGTTCAAATTAAGCAGAGACTAAAATACAAATATTGATTTTGGTGCTGGCTACATTTCCAGGGTCTTTGAAATGTTTGGAAAACAGTCTGCACATTTCATTTCCTTTTTGTTTGGACAGCACATTGTTGCCAGTTATTTCTTTGATTCGAACATCTGGAATTGCTAAAACATACAGCTGGGCAGAGCTGCCAGTGACATTTTGTTTTCTTGATTAAGAATCAGAACCTTGACCTCACCCACGGGTAATTATCTGGGCAAGTTTAATGATGAAATCCTGAGGAGAGGTGACAATGTGAAGGCCCAGGTACTGGTGACCGTGGAATTTGGAACTGAGTCTGTTGCTGCACATCTCTGAGTTTTATGAGATGCTGTTGAAGACATCACACTACCTTTGTCAAGCCTCCTTGGTCTCATGTCTGCTCACACATAGGGTAAGTCATGGCCCTCCCTCTCTGATGCTGGTCAGGGTCTTATCCACACACGCAGTAGGAGAGAGAGGAGGGTAGCGCACACTCTTGCCAGCAATTCACCCCCAGTGCACATACAAGACACACGAATTGCCAACAGTGAAGTGCCATAAAGGAATCATCTTGTATCTGTGGAGAAAATAGCAAGAACAAAGATGGAGCCTCTCCAGGTCCAATGATTTAGAAGTAGTCCAAGAAAGCAAAGAGGAGAATAAAATGGCAGTAATTTTGTTTTAATCTCAAAGTCAAAGCTTCCATTAAAAATTTCATGTAAAGAAATACTTTAATGATAAATATAGGATAGTAAATTACTTAGATGATCTTACCTTTTATGTCATTTAAGAAACACAGAAGCGTAATTTGGTACAAACACATTAGAAAACATTTTGATAGGGCTTATGAAAGCTAAACTAATATGCATGGCCCAGGAATTCTACTCCTGGCAACACACCCCAGAGGCATATACAATAATGCAGGTACTGTAACAGCCCCAAACTGTAAATAACACAAACATACATCATCAGTAGAATGGGTCAATGAATTGAGGTATAATTAAGAACAGAATATTCAAAGTAACATAAAGAACAGAACATCGTTACGTACAACAAAATATATGAGTCTTATTGACGTGTTGTTAAGTGAAAGAAGTCAGATACGAAACAGTACAATCTATGATTCCATTTACGTGAAATTTGAAAGTAGGGTAAACTAATTTCTTGTGATTAGAGGTTAGATCAGTGGTGATCCTGTGGCCAAGATACTGATTGGTAAGAAACATAGGGGGCTTGTGAGGTGTTTGAAATGTTCTATATCTTGATCTTGGTATTGATTACACAGAAGTATACATGCATATGTTAACATTGTTCTTGCTGTACATGTATAATGTGTGTCCTTTATTGTAAGGCATGCTTCTATTTGAAAGAAAAAAAAAATCACAGTGGAAAGGGTGCTCACACCTGGAATTCCAACACTTTGGGAGGCCAAGGTGTGCAGATCGCCTGAGCCCAGCATGGTGACCAACCTGGACAACATAGCAAGCCCCTGTCTCTACAAAAAATACAAAAATTGGCTAGGTGCGGTGGCTCACGCCTGTAATCTCAGCACTTTGGGAGGCCGATGCGGGTGAATCACGAGGTCAGGAGTTCGAGACCGTCCTGGCTAACACAGTGAAGACCCATCTCAACTAAAAATACAAAAAATTAGCTGGGCATGGTGGTGGGCACCTGTGGTCCCAGCTACTTGGGAGGCTGAGACAGGAGAATGGCATGAACCCAGGAGATGGAGATTGTACTGTTTCATATCTGACTTCTTTCACTTAACAACACGTCAATCTCAGCAGTGAGCTGAGATTGCACCACTGCACTCCTGCCTGGGTGACCGAGCGAGACTCCATCTCAAAAAAAAAAAAAAAAAAAAAAAAAAAAAAAAAAAACATTAGCCAGGCCTGGTGGCATGCACCATAGTTCCAGCTACTTGGGAGGCTGAGATGTACAATTGCTTGAACTCAGGATGCAGAGGTTACAGTGAGTTAAGACTGTGCCGCTACACACTGGCCTAGGTGATAGGTAGAGACTCTGTCTCAAAATAAAATAAAATAAATCGCAGTGGTGGACTCTAATAATAGACAAAGTGTGAAATTGCTATTGCTACTGAAATTAATGACACATCAAACCATTAATGCATTCTAAGGAAGTTCTAGTATAAGAATTTTTGTTTTTTAGACAGAGTCTCACTCTGTTGTCCAGGCTAGAGTGCAACAGAGCAATCTCGGCTCACTGCAACCTCCACCTCATGCCTCAGCCACGTGAGTGGCTGGGATTACAGGTGCACATTACCATGCCTGGCTAATTTTTGTATTTTTAGTAGAGACAGGGTTTCACCATGTTAGCCAGGCTGGTCCCTAACTCCTGACTTCAGGCAATCTGCCCGCCTAGGCTTTCCAAAGTGCTGAGATTACAGGCGTGAGCCACCGTGCGTGGTCTACTATGAGAATAATCCTTAAATTATATAAATGTTTCTGAACCCAAGCATCCAAATGAACAAAGTCACTTAAAGCAGTGACTTTGGAGGCCACAGTTCAAATTATGCTGACATTGCTTTCTAATTGTTGGATTTTCATTTTAGAAATGATCTTCCTACATTATGGGATTTAATTTTGAATATGTATACAGGGGCAGATATTTGTTCTTTGAAGATGTCCTAAGTTTTTGCTAGATATACATAATTTGAAACTCTGGGATGTACAGAGATTTGCAATGTGACTAATAACATTTTTGTGTTGTTATTGTTCAGTAATCAGGTGTGGTTGGCTAAAAGATAATGAGAGTAATTATGTTGTCTGGCTCCACAAATATTCCTAAGGCTGATTCCAAAGAAAGGTTCCTAAAATATGCAGACCTTTGTTAGCATCAATGATTAAAGGCTTATCAAAGCCTGACAGCAAGTTTGCACAGTCAGAAAGAACTTGGCTCTTGGAACTCAAACAAGTTCAAATTCAGGAAACTAAGCAACTTTGTATTTATTTCAGCAATACAGACAGGAATTTGCCATGAGATAAGCTTATTCTCAGGAAGTATCACCACCTTAATTTACAGAAGGGTAGGGAAACAACTCCACGATCTTCATCTCTAATCTGAAAAAGTTCTCTTCCCTCTTCTGATGAGACCAGTGCCTCCTCTCTATCTTCAGAATGGCTGAGGTTTATAGCAGTGACATGTGAGTCACTTTTCTTCCAGTTTCCAAATCATTTATTTTGCTTAATCAATGCCTTCTTTATGCTCACATTTTTCACCTCCCTAGCCATTTCCATTCTTCTATTTGAAAAAGCATTTGATAGAGTCAGCACACAGGGCCTCCTGCTTTGCTGTCTTCGTCAGGGTGATATTGAAAGAGTTGTCTGATCTTGCTAAGACTCAATTTTCTTGTTTGTAAAATGATGATGAAATAATGCCTACCTCGCTAGCTTGTTGGGAAGTGTCTGAGGAACATTCTTGGCTAAAGGTCAGGGAAAATTCCCTTCTCTTTGCCAGGCCCTACATTAATTAATCTACGTTAATTAATCTCTTTGCCAGGCCCTACGTTAATTAACTATTTCTAAGCATTGAGGGAAACATTCAGAACTCCAGGATGAGACAAAAAGGATATTTTCCAAGTCCTTTTAGTTTCTGCACTAGATAATACTAAGTATTATTCACATATTTCTCACTTTGGAGTCTCAATCATCTTTCTGTTGGAAGCCTTCTTTAAATTATATCAAAAAGTTTAAAGCAGTAAATAAATATGCAACAGGTCCCTCTGTTCCCAGTTCCTTAGGGATAGGATAACCCATATCCCTTTTCTGTGTCAATGATGATATCCAATCCTATCTCTTATTTCTTACATAGGACCTGAAATGAGGACTTCCTCTCCTTTTTAACAGAAGTATAACCAATTATCCACATTTACGTTCCTCATGACAGAGCAAGATATAAATATTTTGATGAATATTTTATGTTTTATATAACTCACATAAAGCGTTTTTATTGACTGAGAATAGATGGATATAGTATTCTTCTTTTTTTTTAAATTGAAATGGAATTTTGCTCTTATCACCCAGGCTGGAGTGCAATGGTACGATCTCAGCTCACTGCAACCTCCACCTCCTCAGTTCAAGCAATTCTGCTCCTCAGTGACCTCCTGAGTAGCTGGGATTACAGGCACCTGCCACCATGCTCAGCTAATTTTTGTGTTTTTAGGAGAGACAGGGTTTTACCATATTGTCCAGGCTGGTCTCAAACTCTTGACCTCAGGTGATCCACCCACCTCAGCCTCCCAAGAGGTGAGATTACAGGCATGAGCCACCATACCCGGCCCCTGATACAGTATTCTTAAAAGTCTAACACATTTTTGTTTAGGACTGTTTGACTCAGATACATCATAGTAAAGGTGTAATTTCCCAGGCATAAATGTATTTAGATCACCCATTTAGTGACCATCATTTACAAGTATTACACTGATCGCTAAGAGATATTTGCCTTGTTATTGAGTGTACCTAATTTCCAAATCTATGATCTTCCCTTCTTTAATTAACTACTTAAACAGTGTTAGATAAGATTGTTTCATTCTATTTGTTCCAAATTAATACTATCCACAACTGAAGTATGTCCCAATCTGCCTCAGCTTTTTGGAACAAAGGGTAACACTCCTGGAGATAGTAAACATCAAATCAATATACGATAAGCTACTTTTGAGGTATGAAATCCTCCTTCCTAGGAGAGTGGAATAGATTTTGGGCTTCCTGGTTGTATAGCTTCTAAAGGGCACAAAGAGTATATTAATTGGTTTAATTAAAATGGCACACATGTAATTTCTAAACCTGATGCTAAAATGGTGCAGTCTTTTACCATACTCAAAGCAGTGGTTTTATATGTCAGCCAGTGTCCCTTAAAGCAATACTAAGATTTTTATTTGTTTGATTTTTTTTTTTTTTGTTTTGGTTTTGGTTTTAACAGCAAATGCAATAAAATCCTAGGACTCCCAGACCAAACCAGTAAAACAAAACAACTGTAGCTATTGGTATACAAGCAGAGATGTGCTGACAAGTTAAGGCATACAAACGTAACAGCATTTGTATAAATAAATAAATAAAAATGGTAAAAGTTATTTGAAAGTAAGTGAACTGCCACTTTTAAAGATAGCGATTGGGCAATGTGACTTTTCCAGCAGAACTTAACTCTTTGCCAAAGTTGGGATGTTGTCTATGAGATTTTTCCATAAATCCAATAGCACATTTTTAGTTTTTTATATTCATTCTCTAGCCATTGCCAATTCTTCCTGCATAAAATTGAAAGTTAGAAACCATGAAACAAGTCAAAGAAATGTTTTACTTTTTATTCACTTGAACAATGCATCGTGGCTGTGGTTATCTGTACCCATTTCACATCTCCACTTCTTTGAACAAGAATGGCTTGTTGAATCACCCGGTGGCCTGCATCGGTGGATGTGAAGGAGTGAACGCATTGTGCTACTAGGCAAAGGCCTCCTCATGGGTTTTCTTGATTTCCCTCTCACTGGGGTGGAGCTGATTCTTTCCCACAGCAAGTGAACAAGGCTGCCAGGGTTTATTCCAGTTGGATGGCCTCAGAGCAATTAGGGTACACTTTAATTACTAATGAGCCATTTAGATTTATGCAGAAACTTGAAAAGAAACTTGAGTTATTTTCTTACTTTGCATGCTTCCCATGTCTTGGCCCTTTAAAAGCTCAAAATATTGAGCCTTTCTTTCTCCATGCAATAGTCCAAACAATCCCTATCTGAAGCATAAAAAACTATTTCTTTGAGATCTTTACCCCTCAAAATGCTAGTGAATAACATTGAATATTCTGCCATGTTCATAGAAACATATTATGTAAACTTGGGTAATTCTGAACACACTCTTTTACCCTGTTTTTATAGTATTTGGTACTGATTTAGAATGTATATAGACATTTGATTCAATTTACTTATTATCTTCTATAGTTAATAAAACAGTTGTTGTCTTCCATAGCAGACTGTGTTTGCATACAGTCTAGTCTCCACCAACAGATAATGTCCAAGCACATTATTTGTTTTATAGGAACATATATTGGAAATCCTTGGCTGTTCTCCACGTGCAGTCCTCTCCACAAAGGACTGCTAGTACAAACCCAATTTCCTCTAGACTTCTGCAGAAGAGGCTAAAGTATGCTAAAAGCTAACTTGCTTCCCATCAAGTAGAAAAGTCTTACATTTCAAGTTCTATGTAGTGCAGAAAGCCAGAGAGAATCTGGAGAGGTCACATTGTAACTTCAGCCTTGGGAAATAATAGCCTTCATCAGAAGTAATGGAACTATGAGAAACAATTAGGAAAAGAAAAATTGACTGAAGTCCTTGGGACTTGGGTCCTTCTGGGCTCTATTTCAGCTAGAACCCAGGAGACATCTAGTGACTATGCCCAAATGGATGATGTTCTAGAAATCCAGCTCAGATAGACCCCAGAGACCTTCAGAAAGCCCCATGCTGCCATATGTGCTTGAGGGCAATGACCTGGAGAAGTGCCTTTTGATTCGTGTGTTATGACCAAAAGTGTTTGAGGCATGCACAGTGGCTGGTACAGAACCCAAAGACATTTTCTTCATTAAGATCTACACAAATTCTGATGCCTTTGTAATAATCTGATAAAAGACCCACCAGCCAGCTGTGGTGGCATACACCTGTGGTCACAGCCACTCAAGAGGCTAAGGTAGGAGGATCACTTTAACCCAGGAGTTTGAGGCTGCAGCGTGCTATGATTACACCTGCGAGTGCCCATTGTACTCCAGCATGACTGGGCAACATAGCGAGACCAAATCTCTAAAATAAATACATAAGTAAATAATTGTAGAAATAAAAATGTTAATTAAAAAATAAACAAATGACAATTTTTTAAAAAGATCCACCCAACTAATGTCTATGCTTCTACTTTAGAGGCAGTTAACCTCCCAAACAGGAAGTCTAATAGCAGATCTCCTTTTAGACTTACATTCAATAGAAGACAGAGCTTCAAACACTCCTGTCTCTGAATTGCCACTGATCACTATGCATCTAATACCCTGAGTAATAGCAATACGTTAATCAAGTCTCAGCCACCTGTTTAAATCCCACCATAATGAGATAACATATGCAAAGACTAGCACAGGCCAGGAAGTGTTGGCTGTCTTCCTTTTTTCCCAGCAAGCACACAGAGATGATGTAAGTTTTGCTATCAAAATGAGCTTATGTATGTAAAAGCACAAGCTTTGCTATCAAAATGAGCTTATGTATGTAAAAGCACTTCACTGAATGCATCAGTATTGAATTTTAAAATAGTATTATTCTGCTGGTTTGTATCCCATGAGACTAAAAGAAAGTAAGTATTTATTAAACAAATTTACCTAGGCTCTTTCGTGTCAAGCCCAATTACTAGTCAATTTTATCAATATAATTCCAGCAAAATTGCATTTGGATTATAATCAAAATGTGTAATAACCCCTTAGTTAATGAAATAACATCATGTTGACAGGAAGTCCCTTCGCTCATACTGAACGCCTTACTTTAAAAGCATTTTTCCATGCCAAGCACTTGCGGCCAAGCCTAACCCCATACACTAGGGTTTGGTTTCTGTGTAGCCATGAACTGGACAAAATTAAAATAAGGACATGGACAAAATTTACGTGTAAGGTTGTTTATCAGTATTTTAGGTATTTATAGCTTTGAAAATTTGAAACAGTTTAGCTATACAACAACAGGTGATTGTTGAAAATTATGGTGCTATTCAATAATTAAATTCATGCTGGAAAATAATATTTAATAACCTAGGAAAATAATTATAATTTATTTTTAGCCAAGAGAAATAGGTTATAAAATAGTATGGAGAGAATATATGTAAAACTACACACACACACACACACACACACACACACATACATATACACATACAGAAAGATAATGGCATTTATTTAAAGGCTTGAAAGAAATATACAAAAATGTTAACAGTATGGGAATTCTGGATTAAAAAAACACATTTGTACTAAATTGTGTACATTTTCCACAGTGAATATACATTATCTTATAGGGAAAAAAGCAGTTATTAAAATGAAAAGATTCAACATGGTGAAAACAATTAGTCAAATTGGCCATAAGAGATTATGCAGGCAAAACACCTGGCTGATTGGATTTTTCAGTTTTCCGCTAGCTGTTTTGATTGTGTGTAGGCATAGCCTCTTTTGTTAGTTTAGAAGCGCAGGCTTGCATAAAGTCCAAATGAAGAAGATATAGATAGGAATGGCAGAGGTTGTTAATTTTTCCATTAGACCCACCATCTGATTCTCTTCAGGTTCATGTCTCTTGAACCCAGGATGAATTTCATAGCTCAGTATATCAGTTAACTCCTAGCAGGGCTAGATGTTATTTGTGGTAATGGTGGTCTCCTATTTCTTGTGAGTGGTGAGTAGTCTAAGGCAGATGTCCAAGAAATCCAGATGTTAAGGAATATCACTGATTTTAAAGATACAGGAGTATTTCATATTCTTATAACAGGGGAGACACCAAAAGCAATAGGCAAAAAAAAAAAAAAAAGGCTACAGAAAATCGTCATTTACAGGGTAAACACAAATCGCCTTTGCATATTATAGAAAGTCAAGACTCTCAGCCATTCTCCAGGCCTTTTTTTTTTTTTTTTTCAATTTTCCCTTACTGCGGGGGCTCACACCTGTCATCCCAGCACTTTGGGAGGCTGAGGCAGGCAGATCAAGAAGTCAGGAGATGGAGACCATCCTGGCTAACACAGTGAAACCCCATCTCTACTAAAAATTCCAAAAAAAAAAAAAAATTGTCCAGGAGTAGTGGCAGACACCTGTAGTCCCAGCTACTCGGGAGACTGAGGCAGGAGAACAGCGGGAACCTGGGAGGTGGAGCTTGCAGTGAGCTGAGATGGCACCACTGCACTCTAGCCTGGGCGACCGAGTGAGAACGCCACCTCAAAAAATAAATAAATAAATAAATAAATAAATAAATAAATAAATAAATAAAGGTTAAAATTTCTGAGATGCTGGTCTTCCTTTCTTTTCATTTTATTTTTTTCATTTTACTTATCAATTTAAACTTGGAAACAGCCTTTGAATACACATTTTCTAGAGATAGTCACAATACTTGCTACCAAGAAATGTTGGTAGTGAGTGAGAAATCCCAAGGACATTTTGAAAATGCTTCATTTTAATAAAATATTGCCATATATTTATCATATTTTTCATTTTTTTTGTCTTAAAGAAATCTTATATAAACCACGTGGCCATAAAGACTGAGCTGACCATGTCCTAGTGTCAACAGAACATGAGGCTCTCTGCCCGTGCTTGCTGCTTCTGCAGGCATCGGAGCGTGGGGGTATGTAGACAGTTCGTGGCTACACAGAAACCAAACCCTAGTGCGTGGGGTTACGCTTGGCCCCAAGTGCTTGTTATGGAAAAATGCTTTTAAAGTAAGGTATTCAGTATGAGTGAAAGGACTTCCTGTCAACAGGATGTTATTTCATTAACTAAGGGATCAGTAAGGAATAAACTAAAGAATATTAAAAGAATCTTTAAAAAAAAAAAAAGAGGCGGAGCTTCAGGCACATCTCTGCTAGCCAATAGCCAAGAATTCCAAGATGTATAGGATGGGGATGATAATGTTCTCCTTGCTATTCTGAAATGTGGACAACAGATAGCTACATATGTCCAGTGCCAACCTTACCCCCAGGATCCTTGGTGTCCCTTGTGGAAGTCCACATTTTTGTTTCAACCATAGCACGTGCCAACTTATGACAGAAAATACAATATACTTACTGTGTCTTTAATAGTTCCCTTCCACTAGAGTATAATCCCCATGAAAGCAGGATTCTTCTCTACCTTGTTCATTAATTTACAAACCAGCACCTAGAACCCTGCCTCACTCGTACTAGGTACTCATTAAATATTTTGTGAATTCATGAACGCCTTATTACATCACATGATCGAGTGAGATTATGAGTTTGTAAACATAAATCATTGTGTGTGAGCAATTGGTTCCTGCCGGTGGATGCTTGGTCTCACTGACTTGAAGAATGAAGCCGCAGACACTCACGGTGAGTGTTACAGCTCTTCAAGATGGTGTGCCTGGAGTTTCTTCCTTCGGCTGTTTTGATGTGTCCAGAGTTTCTTCCTTCCAGTGCGTTTGTGGTCTCACTTACTTCTTGAGTAAAGCCGCAGACCTTCCCAGTGAGTGTTACAGCTCTTCAGTGTGGTACCTACAGAGTTGTTTGTTCCTCCTGGTGGGTTCATGGTCTCACTGACTTCAGGGATGAAGCTGCAGACCTTCACAGTGAATGTTACAGCTCTTATAGGTGACACAGACCCAAAGAGCGAGCAGCAGCAAGATTTATTGTGAAGAGTGAAAGAACATACCTCCCACAGCATGGAAGGGGACCCAACTGGGTTGGTACTGTTGTCCCAGGTGGCCAGCTTTTATTCCCTTACTTGGCCTTGCCCATGTCCTGCTGATTGGTCCATTTATGATTGGGTCGTTCTTTAACAGAGTGGGCCTGATTGGTGCATTTACAAACCTTTAGCTAGACACAGAACGCTGATGTGGTGCATTTTTTTACAGAGTGCCTGAATTGTGGCATTTACAAAGCCGCCTTTAGCGCTAGATACAGACTGCTGATTGGTGCGTTTACAATCCTTTAGCCAGACAGAAAAGTTCTCCAAGTCTCCAACTGACCCAGAAGCCCAGCCAGCTTCACATCTCAATTGTATTTTTGCTTAGAGAGTTAACTGCTAAAAAAAAATTATCTTACGTGACTGCCCTAAGTTGACTAATGCATACTCAAAGAAGTTTTTTTTATCATTTTCTTCCAAAATTTCTAAGCACCTTATTTCTGGTCCTGTGTATTTTTACCCTACTTTACGGAGGCTCAGAGCAAAACTTCCTAACTCACCTCCTGCTTTAAATTGTCACACTCCACTGCCTTGGGCTGTGTGTTTACAAAAGATTTAAGTAAGTTCTTTCTTTCTTTGAGGCAATCAGGGACTTCTGTTTATGCATAGTGGGATAATTTGTATTTATGAAATATTAAAATATTATTTTGTGTATATTTATGAGCTTTTATGGCTCATAAACAATGGGATCTATTTATGTTTCTGTCCTCATTTTTCTCCCACTCCCGATTTCAAGAAGGAAGCCAGGTCTTTTGCCCTCCTTTTCTCAGGTACTATGTTATGTAGCAAATTCTGCTGATAAACAGCCTTTTCCTAAGATGTTGTGAAAGCTGAAGTTTACTGTGGAGCTTATGCCAGATGTCACTGAGGGAGTGGGAGGAGAGATTGCCATTGGGTTCAGGAAAGACTGGAGGGACTAGATGAAGAGTAATGCAAATGGCCTAGAGTATGGACTTTGGCTCTTACTTGGAGTTGGTTGGGAAGCCATTAGAGAGTTTTGGGCAGAAGAGTAATATGTTCTGACTTTCATTTTAACAGGATCACTCTGCTACTTTGTTGCAAATAGTCTGAAGAAGGCAAGGGATGTAGTAGGGAGAAGAGCTGGAAGCTATTGCAATAATCTTGGCAGGAAATAATAATGACTCAAACTAAAGTGGTGGCGGTGGGGTTGGTGAGAATGTTCAGCTCTTGAGAGAGCAGACCTTTGAGTAATATTTCTGCAGAATTAGGCAGCATTTTAATTCATTTAAACTCTCTCTTCACTGCACCCCTTTGGGATATATTCCTGAGACGGTTGGATTTGAGTATAGTCTGCAGATGTGGACGTAGCAAAGCTAGCTGACCCACACAGGAATTGAACTCATAACCTTGATCTTAATACCTTCTGCCCTAATCAATTTAGCTTAACATGGGCCAAGAAACTATAGAGGCTCATAGACCTTCCTTCATCGAATCCTATATAACCTTAGAATTACCTGCCAACCTTAGATAAAATCCTTACAGTTTCTTTGCTTTTTTTGTTGAAACAGTGTAAGTGCCTATAAAACTGACTTTTAAAATAAGGTAAAGTTCACAGAGAGTTCTACTTGTAAAACAGCAAGCCCTGTCCATCATGGACTCATACAGCCATTCTCAAAAGTCAATTTTAGATGTCCGTTTTGATGGTCTTTCTTAAATTGAAAAATAATTAAAATTTTCTGAATTTGCTCATTTGTCCACAGGGATCAATTCACCTTCTGGGCACACAGTTGTACATTCTAACAGAATTACACAAGGCAAAGAAATACCATATATTACAGCTCAAATGGTAATAAGAGATGGAAATAACCACCTCTTGAATAGTAATTTTTAAACCCTTCTTTACCCAAGGCACAATGTTCCTTCACAGGAGAATAGTCATGTGGGAGAACATGCCAATTATAAGGCAATTGGTTTGTTTTTCTTGTAGACTTGCTTTATTAGGAGTCCCCTAATGTGTTACACATTCCGTTACAAAGTATGACAATTTACAGTGCATTCTGGGGATTTCAGAAAAGGGAAAGATCTTGCAAATTATTATCTGTGACAGAATTATAATTTTACAAATGATTAATCTCAATCATCCATCTCTTTTTCCTCTTGGGTTAAGCAGGAATATTATATCCTGCAGAATTAGCTGTCAAAATGTGAGCTCGTGGTTTTGGAGTATTTGTACATCAGGAAAATGAAAAGAAGATCTTTATTAATGAACTGGATTAAATAAATAAAAGGGTTTTTGTAGGAGACATGCTACTCTGTTGCTACAACATGTCTCATGATTTCCCAGTAGCCAGATGATATTTACCAAATTAAATCAGGACACAGTATGACTATATTACTGGTTTCTGGAGTTGCCTTTCCACCTTAGTGTGTTATTTTTACATATGCCTGTCTTTTGGGCTGGGTACACATGCTAATGCATATTATTGTCCTTTGCTATTCAACTTACACTAACTAGAGGTAAATATTTTGATGACAGAATCATTTGGAAAGTATTTGGGAGTGGCAAAAATTGTCCATACATCACCAAACTGGTGTTGAGGTCAGAAAGCAGCAGTTCAGGAAAGAGGAGAGAATTTAAAGGGAAAGTTACAAATTGAGAGCCATGTGAACAGTTGAAGCAATATTGAAATCAGGCATTTTACCAAACATTATTTTGTAACTTCCGGATAATTAACTTGAAGTTGCCGTTATGCTTATAATGTATGTCACCTACAACTTTAGCTTGTAATTATCTATATATGTGTGTGTGTCTTCATCCCAATAGCTAGGCTGCAAGCTCAATTCCTTTAATATAGTAGACATTCAGTTAATAGAAATGAAAGAAAGAAAGAAGAAAGAAAGAAAGAAAGAAAGAAAGAAAGAAAGAAAGAAAGAAAGAGAGAAAGAGAGAAAGAGAGAAAGAGAGAAAAGAGAGAGAGAAAGAGAAGAAAGAGAGAAAGAGAGAGAGGAGAGAGGGAGGGAGGAGGGAGGGAGAGGAGAGAGAGCGGAGGAGGGAGGGAGAGAGAGAGAATGGAATACGTGAGAAAAGCAGATGATTAAAAACAATGGTGGCTCCTAAGTTGGGCTGTTCAGATACCTAATCACAGGATAAACACCACAACAACTGACATCGTGACATATTTTTTAACTTGGAAGAAAGAGTGAAAGTCTGAAGCTTTCCAAGCTCACAAAATAGAGCAAAAAACGGAGCTTTTGCAAAGGCTAAAGACGTTCACGGTTGCTTCATATACAAAGACATAGCTACTGCATTCTTCTCACCTCTGGCTATGCTGAGAATTCCTCTGATCCCATTTAAAAAAAAAAAAAAAAAAGTGAATGTTTGGACTCCACCTTAGATCTGCTGATTTTTAAACTCATCAGAATTTCCAGACCTCAGTGTATTTTAAAGTTGCACCAGGACAAGTAACCCTGAGGGTTGGCTAGAGGTGAGGACCCTTGGCAAGGGATTGTTGCTGTCGTCTTTTTTGAGGAAGGGCAAGAACTGCTGGACTCTACTCTCTTTTCTCTTTAGGGCTCTTGTTTTTGCCTGTATCTTCAGTTGAAGGACAGAAAGCCTTGTACCTGATACCTTATTAAGAAAGGGAGTTGATAATAAGGATACATATGTGCCAGAACTGGAACTGTCACAAGATGAGGCCACTCCGGAGGCCATCTACAAGTTCCTCCATTATCCTGAGCCACATGCTTGCTCTCTCTGTCTCTATAAATCTCTCTCAAAAAACCGTGCACACAGTGGCATGTCTCTTTTTCTGTCCATTCTCTATGGAAATGTTTCCTCATTCTTTATCTGCTCAGTTTTGGGGTTTCTTTTTGGTATATGTGGGAACCTGTACTTCCTCTTAATTTCTGCTTTTCATAACTGCAGTTTCCTCCCAATCTAGGAGACCTGCCCAGTCTCTGGCTGTAATGTCCTGTCAGCCTCAGCTCCCCATGCTAGCCACTTCATCCTTTAGAGAGACTGACTGGCTCAACTCATCTTTGCACAGAAGGCTACATCTCAGAAGAAATGCCTTTGGGTCAAATGCCTCTTCTAATGCAGTTATCTCAGGCTAGATGTTTGGAATCATGATGACAAAATATGTCTGCCTCAGGGTGATCTCTAAGAGGAACTGTGCATATGGTAGATACCTAGCATTGTGTATACTATGACTCCGCATTAGTTGTGTTTTAGAGATTTTTATATACACGTCTCCTCTTCTGATTTTTAAGCTCCTGGGGAACTAATGCATTTTTATATTACCAATAGTATTTAGCAGCATGATTGGCATTATTTTCTATATTCAATGCATATTGCATTGATATGTATAATATTCCTCTCACCTTCTTTCCCACCTTTTTTCTTTTTTGCCTCTCTTTTCATTCCTTCTTTTATCCCTTCTTTTTGTCCTTCCTTTTTTTCCACAACATAGAAGGATCTGTTATGCCAAAGACAACACGAGGCACCTTCATATCAACAATTTTAAAGATGTATTTACCACTATCAAGATGCTCCCTGTCTAGCAGGGCAGAGATAGCTATAGTAGGATGTTATGTTAAAAATAGTTTGTCCTCCTCATATTTTTCCTTTGCCTGTTTCACATAGCTTAATCATTCCTTATCCTTTTTTTGCTTTGTGGACTTTTTCAGGGTGGAAAACAGAAGAAGCCGATGTTAATGTTTCTTTTTGCCTTTTCTAAGACCGAAACTCATCGAAGGGATGTTGAGCATCCCAGAGGGGAAGTTAGAGAGGGTGTTTCTCTGAGGAAACAAGACACAAGAGGAAGAGAGACTCCTACAGCTGGGAGGAAGTGTGTGCCTGGGGCGAGGTTCCCTGGAGGAGTGGCAATCTTGCCCTCTCTTGGCAGCACCCCAGAGAGGTGGCAGATCCCAGGGCAAATGGTTTTGTGCTGCTCCCCGGTGAGGCTCCCAGCTTCACCACAGCATGGGAACAGCAGAGTCTTTCTACCTCAAGCAGTAGGCAGGGACATTAATCACAGGGAGGTAACCAGGGTCCAGAGAACCCATTTTACATCTTCAGAGGGACAGGACACAGGGATTTCTATACAGTAACAGGCAAGGAGGATTTTTCACTGGGGAATGAGATAGAAATTGACGCTGGCTGGGTCAGATGGGGATTGAAATGAAATTTAGGTACCTTTAAAAGATAGAGAGAACTACTATTTCTTATGAGTTTGTGAAACTCGTATATAAGCCAAAAAAAAAAAAAATGACTAGAAGGTAATAAACTAATTTCTTGTAGCAGTCATTATAACATACTCTAAGACCATAGAAAGGAAGGAGGATTAAATTAATTTAGGAAAATCCTTGCTGCTTGGGACCATTATTAGCATGACCTTGTGGAGTGTGTGTCTGACTTTAGGGACAAAACTAAAACAATACACCAGAAAATATAAACAGACCTACACACTATGGGATGACATTCATGATGCCTCATCCTTATCAGTCATGTGAGATGCCAACTGCCCCTTGGAGGTTGCTCACTGTCTAACCAGAAGGCAGTGCTCATTTTCTCACTGTTCTCACAAGTATTTTATTGTTCAGCTAATCCATTTCACCTTTTGACATCTCATTTAGTTTCCTTTTTCGAGAACTGAAGGTACTACTTTAGAGAAATTTGGGGCAGGTTGAACTTGTATATAGAAAAGTACTTACAATTTACAAAGCATCTTATTAAAGTCCCGTACATAAGCAGTTTTATTGGCATAAACAATTTAAAGTGTATCAGCATTTCTCCCAACAAAGTATCTCAATTATGTTCTAAAACCTCATAAAAGAAAGAGGCTATTTATTTATTTGTTTATTATTTATTTATTTTTTTTTGAGACAGAGTCTCGCTCTGTCGCCCAGGCTGGAGTGCAGTGGCCGCATCCCAGCTCACTGCAAGCTCCGCCTCCCGGGTTTACGCCAGTCTCCTGCCTCAGCCTCCCGAGTAGCTGGGACTACAGGCGCCCGCCACCTCGCCCGGCTAGTTTTTTGTATTTTTTTTAGTAGAGACGGGGTTTCACCGTGTTAGCCAGGATGGTCTCGATCTCCTGACCTCGTGATCCGCCCGTCTCGGCCTCCTAAAGTATTTTAACGAATCAAAAAGCATTTTTTGCTTAAGTGCTATCTCGTTCACACAATTATATATTTTTCAATAAATATATGAGGCCAGGACCTATGTTAGTGTTGTGTGTATAGAAGTAAATAGTAGAAAAGTCTCTCACCTTCAGTGAGATTGCAGTCTAGTAGGGGAGACCAATATTACACAAATTTGAAAAATTGTGAGAATTGCCACCAAGGTCAAGAACAGGGTATTGAAGAGGATCAGACTGTGCTACCCTAAAATACGCCACTTGGCGTAGGATGATTTTGAGCTAAAGGCAATCAAGAATCAACAGAAGCTAGAAGACTTCTCTTCCCTCCCGTATTTACCTAAAAGCACAGAATAAATTTTTGAACTCCTCCTTCTTCCTCCCACCACATCACCCAGAGAAGAAATACTCTTATCATCAAAGACAGGGAGTCAATACCAAGACGAGTATGCATAAACAGACCTTACTAAAATAGCCCTTACCTTCAATGAGTTCCTTCACATATGTGCTAGTCACTTCTGCATAATTTATGGTCTCTTGAAGTCCAAACCTTCTTTCCTTTTTTAAAAGGGTATATAAGCCTCTAAGTCTATTTATTTGCATTTCTGTAAACTGCCATGCATGTAAATATTACTAAAAATTTTAATTTGCATGCCCCCAAGAACTAAACATAAGAGGGAGAGAAAAAAGTTCCCCTTCTTGACAGAGTTTAAGCGAGAGTAAGTGTGGTGACCAATATAAGAGTGAGCCAAGGAAACACTTGTTGAGAATTGAGGGTTGAGCTGAGTCCTGAATGATGAACAGGGGCCAGTGAGAGTGTGTGTGTGTGAAAACTTTTTAGATAGAGGCATAGTATGGGTAAACATGTTTGAGTCACGAAAGCTCTTGATTTCCTAAAACACAGAAATAGAGCACATACTTTTCTTGAGTGTGAACATTTTAAGAACCTTCCCAGACATGGCTGCATTAAGATGTTGCAAAATAACAAAGGACCTGTGAAATAAAGGGGAGTGGAGGAACATATTCTATAGTAATCAATTCTAAAAATTGTGTATATCCAGTATATATGATAATGTTCTGTTACGTTTTGTATGAACATTAGGCTGATTTTGGTAACTAACTTTCATCTCCCCAGGTAACGTTTCTTTAATGCAATTTCTTTTCTGCCAAAACCATGCTATTATTTCCATTTCTTCTTTTCCCTCTCTCATAAAACCAAGTACCCATATTGTTTGCAAGACCTAATTTTCATACTTGATTAGCTCACTATGTGAAAGTTAGTGGTTCACATGTAGGACTATAAGTTACAGGTTAATGTGTTCATTGTTCCAATGATAGAAATTTTCATTCTCAATATATTGCAATGAGTAATAGTAAAATTGAAATTTATGTTATATATTCTTTGTGCTAATATTTCTGATCCATTTAGGTAGGCATCATCTTCAAAGCAGTATAGTCTAAAACACAAACTTGTCATCAATTGGTACAAATCTTCCTTCCAATGTGATCAGATGCAACATCAGCTCTCCATTGCATATCTTACTTTTTATTACCTTCATTAAGGCATGTAACCGTCACCACAAACTGCTGCTCCACCACTGAATGGTACCTATTGTGCAGCATCCTGGCTGCACTCTAGGAGTTTCTCTTACAGAAATTTGCTCAAAATTTGCTTTCACTTCGCTTCAGTTCCTACAATTATTGGAGCCATGCTACAAAAGACACTCTTAGAGTTGTTGCAGTTGTACACATCAACACTATTTTTCCCAACGCCAAGGCTGGAACAATTTGAGTAACAAAATAAGTTAGTATTAGATTATAACCCAAAGTATAAAATATATGTATTTACATGTATGCATCTATACTGATATAAATAAGTCATTGAATAAATAAATACACAAATGGGGAGAAAGTGACAAATCTTCTTTACAAAAGAATTTCAAAAAATATTTCAAAAACAAAAAACTCTAGAATGTGGAGCTTAATTGTTCTCTCCTTAAATTTAAGCTGGACTTAGTGACTTCCTTAGTAAGAAGACAGTATTAAAAGGGGAAATAGTAACTTCATGCTGAAGAAATCAGAAAGACACTACCTTAATCAGTGATCAATGTTAACTTCACCAGTTGAAACCCCCTTTGCAAAAATTACGTTAGTGAGAAAATTACAACAGTAAAAGAAATCTGAGTTAACCCACTCCCCATCTTGCCTTTCCCTTAATTATTCCTGGACTTAGCTAATAAATGCTACAAAATTTCCATAAACATTAGAATCCTCAGAGAGACCAAATTATTTTCGTAGCATTGTAGTATTGGATATTGAAGCTCTATAGTATTTAATTTATCGAGAATCTGAGAATGGACAAATTTCGCTGGGCAGAATATTCAATTATCAAGAACAATCTATTTTCTAAATTACCATACGGGTGTGTGTATGTGTGTGTTTATACCTGTGTGCTGTAAAAACAAAAGTGTATTGTCCCTGTGATATTTGTCAGATCTCCACCATCAGACACTTGATCTCTGCAGGCGGAATACTAGCTACTGTGTATTATCTCCAGTGGGTAATTCACCCCTGGTCCCCAGTCCTGGGTCTGCTCTTGCTGCCCAGAGGGTGGCTTATTATGTGCAAGAGCCTGACTGTATGAATGGGCTGCTCCAGGAAGGTGGGTCCAGATCAATCATTTCTGATGTTGAAAATTTACATTTGAAAAAGGGCTGTTTCTCAGTACCATGGGACACAACTATCAAGAGAGAAAACCCAGTGAAATGCCAGGATTGTTGTTGTGTTGGTGTTTTGTTTTGCTTTTTGTTCCATAAGTCTAAATAATCAATTTAAGAATTTTCATTCTGAACTGATCCAATTAATTAATTATGTTATCTTTGTATAAGATCTGCTTGGGAGAAATCAAAATAAAATCAGAAGCACAGGCGAAAGAGAGAGAGAGACAGAGAAGGGGGGGGTGGAAATCAAGTGTGGATAGTGGAAAGATAAAAGAGATAAAATCAAATTTGCACCGAATGTGTTCCAGGTCCAAATTTCCTCCAGGACACAGCTTTTGTAAGTAGCTTCCACAGCCCCTGAATGTGGCCAATGAGTGTTTTGCCAGATTCAATATAAATGTAACAAGACTCTTCAAATATCACCCTGCTGCTTGCCTCACTGGGCTGTAGTAGCTGTTTACATAGCTCATAGATAAACAGAAAACTCAATCTGCTTATTTCCAGCTACCATATTAGCAAAAAAGAAAGTTAACGAAGGACACTGCAAAGGAGTGTGGTGTGTTTAATAAAACGCTTTCCCCAGGAATTGAAAGAAGCCTCTGCATGTGGGATGCAGCAGCTCATCACTAATTCAGAATCTCCCTTCAGCCTCAGACTTTTGTCTTTCTTCTTCCAACTGCCGCACTTTCAAGCGTGATGGCTTGCTGAGTAGGCTTCCCTACTCTGGAAGGGAGCTCAGAGGGAAGGGAGCCAGAGAGTTCATTAGGGGTATTTCACAGTCACTCAGATCCCAGGGTCTCTGTCTCATCTTCGCAGATCACACTGCTCATAGAGAGTCTTTCTTTATTTTCTTACTTATCCTTGTACTGCCAGAAGTCTACAAAGACGGGGCTCCTGCATGTCCCCATTCACATCAGTGGGATGTCAGCACAATTCAAAGCCTATCCTGCACCCGTGTACATTCACTGATTGCAAATCAGCTTATTGTATTTTAAAAATTCAACATTTTCTTGAAAATGCAGTATTTGAAGATGAAAATCTTATTCTAAGAGAAGCATATTACAAAAAGGAAGAATAAAATAAAGACATGAGAGAGAAAGCAGGAGGGGAAAGAGAACAAAGAAAACACAGACAAATGAACAAAGAGAATGATCAGGTAGGATTATGTTTTCAAATCCAGATAGCTGACCTATGAAACCAAATTTTGCTTAAGGTTTTCATTTACTTCTATGCATGTATTTCTTTTCAGAAACCTCGCATCAAAGCCAATCAGCATTGCTAATATATTGGTCATATTCCAGCCTTGAGAAGTCAAACTGAGCCAACATTATTAAAGTCCTGCAAAATCAAAAGAGTCAAGGCCCTTTCTCCACCAAATGGTCCCTTTTTCCTTCAGTTGTCTGGATATGGAGACTTGATTACAGCACATTCTCCTAATTATAAGGTCTACTTTGAACACATTGCTTTATTCCTACAAAGTCAATGGCCGTTAATGATTTTATCACTGAAATTCATGGTTACAGGTGGGCATTTGTAGTTTCAACATGAGCTATCTTTCAAAAAGAACATGGTTAATATGACTTAATAGGAACTACATGTTTTTATGAATCCATAGAATTACTCTCATTTCCCACTGATGAAATAAAACATCTGAAGCTTCAAAGAATGGCTAGGTGAAAAATGGGCTGAATTCTCCTATTTGGAAACCTGTATGCTGTCATTTCTGCCCAGGTGCAGTATTTATACCACTGAATCTTATAGATTCTAATTTCCACTCAGTCCAAGCTGATCTTTAGGGCAGAGAGGCTAGCCTAGTAATGTAGAAGCTAGCTACATGTACTTTTTTTTTTTTTTTTTTTTTTTTTTTTTTTTTTTACATGGAAAGGACAACTGTTTCAAAATTTGAGCAATCCTCTTAGGCTTGGTCCTTTGCCTGACTGGTTGGCGGTTGTTTCATGTATTTGGTTGGTATAGAATGCATAGGCAGAGACTACCTTGCACATGTAGCGTACATCTATGCACATGAACAGAAGTAGAAACATGTATGTCTTTTCTCACTAGTTTAGAATCCAAAGAGCATTTATTCAAAGGCACCTGCACTGTGTTTAAGGTTTAAGGACTTTTCTTTCCCCCAGACCAATAAAGCAGGCATGATCCTTGACTTTAAATTGTTTAGACTCTGTAGGGGAAGATATGCAATAAATAGGATAAAATAAAACGGTGATTTAAGAGCTAAGTTATGATATATGAGAATATGTGTCACAAGACACCTAGGGGTTCATTGTCAAATGTCTGCATAAGTAATGAGTGTTATAAGATCAGATGAATGGTGTGAGCACCCATTAACTATTGTATCTCAGAGACAATGTGAGCTGTCCTCATTTCTGAGGTGTTTTTTTTTTTTTTTCTTTTTTTTTTTTTAGAGAGAGAGAGTCTTGCCCAGGCTGGATTTTGTAGTGGTGTGATCTCGGCTCACCACAACCTCTGCCTCCTGGGTTCAAGCAATTCTCCTGCCTCAGCCTCCCGAGCAGCTGGGATTGCAGGCACCCTCCACCACGCCCAGCTAATTTTTTGTATTTTTAGTAGAGATGGGGTTTCACCATATTGGTCAGGCTGGTCTTGAACTCCTGACCTCTTGACCCGCCCACCTCGCCCTCCCAAAGTGCTGGGATTACAGAAGTGAGCCACTGTGTCCAGCCTGATAACTATTTTCTACAAGAGTAAAACATGTGCTGGTCCCTTGGGTATACCAGTGAAACCCATTGGTGTCACACTACAGGTTTATTATGCTGAGCCATTTTCATTTCAGCTTTGCTGCTCATTCTGTGATACCTTTTCTTTTTTAATCACCTATACTTTGAAAACCTGATCTTAGACTCTGAGCTTTAATACTCTGCTTTCCGAATTCTGTTAGTTTTCTCTGCAGCCAAATGTGCTTACATTCTTGTTCACCCAGTATTAATAAAAAGGATGTTTGCACAGCAGGGAAGCGTATTCTCATTTATCTCTGACCAGAAATGTGAAGAATGAAATGGCCTGATGGCCATTATCTTAACCCTGTGTGACCGAAAACATTCTGAAGTAGTGGAAGAAACAATTGGACCACAAAATCATCATTCAAGCTTTCTTCTATCAGCATTAGACTGCAGATTAAGTCCCCAGTCACATTTCTCATAAAGGACTTTTTTTTTTTTTTTGCAATAAATAAATATATTATTTTGTAGTCAACAAAATAGAGTCATCTAACTTGAAAGGCTACAAAACTCATGAGTTCAGAGCGCTCAGTGGGAGTTACTTGGCATATCATGCCCTGAAATTCCTCCTACCATTCACCCCATTAAAGAGGAACATTAAAGGTCATGACTGTGTTCCTCTCTTGTGATGTCCCAGTCATCCCTTGGAAGAAAGTCAAAGCCATGGAAAGATGTTTCTATTATTTCGTGACAGGAGTTTCATATTCAGTTTGCTGCATACAATATCTAAACATAAATGAAAGAAAAGGAATGAATGTATTGGGTTACTTCTCAGACAACATAAATAATTCTGAGACTTTTACTCTTGTAAGAAACTCTTCAAGAGTAATGTAAGAAGCAATGACACCCACACATATACACGACTAGTAAATATTTCTAAGCAAACTCTAATTAACAGAGCATGATCACAAAGAATCTTTAAGTAGATTTTATTGCTGATGGCTAGTCCTTCACTTATAGAAAAGCTTTTCAGTCTTTCTGAATATGCACATGGGTTTAGTCAATACATGGCAAAGGCCAGATTCTCTATACACTATTCCCCCTAAATTAATGGGTTGAGCACAAATTAATCTAGCAACTCATATTTCTTGGATATCTCTATGTATCTAGCACAGAAGGAAAAAAAAGGAAAGGCAGGCCTTGTTTGCTGTCTGATATCCTTGAAAGACAATTAAGCGATTAGTAAAAAGCCTGCACTGAATACCTATAACAAAATGCCAAGGAAATGAAAGGCTAGAGCAGTGTGAAGGGCGAGCTACCTGGCAAATGCAGTTATCGAGTGGGAAAGAAGTCAGGAAATGGCAACATTACAGGGGTGTTTCTGGGGAGGAAATATAGCTTCAACAGAGCTTTGAAGGATGAGATGATGAAGGATGGCACTAGAGGGGTACTATTAAGGACTTGGGTCAAAATGCCAGAAGAGTTGTTTCTCCGGATCACTTCCTACCAAGAACAGTGCTGAGACACCAAATTCTCATCAAATTCCTCCTGGCCGCTGGAGGGGTTACCACCGTGGAACGGGAGGAAGTTGGTCTCCTGGTCCCACGTATCCCACAGGGGATCTTGACTCTCCTCCCCTACCACTCAGGGGACCTTGGGCTCCTTTCCTCTGACTCTGAGTTAGTGAATGGCACTCTTTCAGGAGGGCTGCATACTCTTCCCCTCCCCTCAACCTTAATGCCATTATAGCTATTCCACAGATGTCTTCTCTGAAGAAACGTCTACTGAGGATTGTAATCCAGGTATAAACTATTAAAGTACTATATCAGGACAAGGAGTTGAAGTCAATCTGAAAGAAGTGATTCATGCAACAAAAGAAGACAAAGTATGAAAAATGATCATATAAATTGACACTTCAGTAAATAGGGAAAGCTAACTTGGTGTATGTTGGATGACTGTAGCTGGAGCAGTAAAAAAGGAAGGTGAAAAAGATGCTAAGTTTGGTTTAAACTATCTAAGGCAATAGAAACTGAGTTGTCCCTAGGCAGCTGATACCAAGTGGGTGTGTTACTTCTGTTCCCAGCACCTAGCAGAGTGTCTCCTATATAGTAAATACTCGAATGTGTTGAGAGAATTGTATTGGGACCAAAAATAGTACTTTTTAGTAGTTAGCATATAGGTGATGACTCAGAAACTACAAATAATTCCAAATAACCATGATTAATTCCAAAGTGTCTTTGCTGTCTCTATATTGTAGAAGGTGGGACTTGGAAGGTGGCAGACAGAAGTTATAACTTCTTTTTAATACTCAGGTATTGTTTAGGCTTTCTTTTTCTTTAAATGATAATGTACACCTAAGTCCAATATATATTAAAACAATACTCATAGCAACAATTTTGAAAGCGCTAAGCGGGGTTGTTCTGATTAAAGTGGGTGTGGGGGTTCCAGAACTCTGCCTCTCTACCCAATTCCCTGTGGCAGCCCTGTCACTCTTCTGTAGGGCTTCATGGAAAACCACTAACCCAGGCTTAATGCCCAGTCTGTTGTGTTTACCCTTGTCACTCTGGGTAGTTGAAACTTGTGGTCAGAACAGACACTTTGTAGGCCGACTATTGAAGCACTATTTACTAATTTGCAGTAGCCGCTGACTTCAGCAGCCACATGCCAGTTTTGCTGGGATAAGAAGGGCTTCAGAATATTTGATGAAAGAGTGAGGGAATGTCGTGAAAGGGTGGAGCTCTTTACACTCACAGATGTTGTAGGGGTGGGGGTGGGGTGGAGTAGAACACAATAAAAACATGTGGCCTGAATGGTTAGCCCAGGCCCTATGTAAACATCTTGTCCTGGTGGTGGAAAAGTTATTTTTTCTCATCATTTTTATGTACCAGGGGTTCGAATGAGCCACAGAGAAGCCACAGCAGCAGATACTGTTCCCACGAGATTTCTGGAATCCATTTGGCCACTGTTCACCTCAGCAGCCGGGCATTTGGACGTCTCAGAACAGCAAGCTTGGCATTGAAGCGTCTGTGGTACTCATTTTGATGTGCACCTGGGCTTGAGCTCCCCCGGCCAGCTAAGAGCTATTTCTCACATGCCCTCATTGTTTCACACTCTCTCTCCTGGGAGAGAGGACATTTGTTAACCATTGGGAAGACAGAGGCTTTGAATCATGCCTCTCACCCACAGTGACACGTGGACTCTAAGCCCTGGCGCCTTGTTGTGTCCAGAGGAATATGATCTTCCTCTTTTCTGCCGTCTGCGAAATATGCAGTACGTTCGCTTATGAGACAAAAAAAATAAACAAAACTGGCCAGTCTTCTCTCTCAAAGGTGAGAGATGCAGACTGAGGTTACTTCTGCCAGACACAAGTTCCTTGTCCTGTGGTGCTCCTTAATAAACGGGTTCATGCTGCCATTTAACTAAATGCTCTGCAGAGAACATAGTTGATACGGAAGAATTTCCCAGAAAAGTTCTGATTTAATGGAACATAAGATTTTTTAATACATTTTATTTTATCAAAAATAATATTTAATTGCATTTTATTAAAATTTAAATTTATCATTATGTTTATTGTATTAAAATATGTGTATTTATTTTATTTTATTAAAAATAATAGGCATCTGAATCGTCCAGGCAACCACAAAGGAAACAGACAGTTGTTCAACTAACGTCAGGATGAGTCAAGCGCTCAAAATGCAAGTCAGGTTACGACAACTACCAGGCAATTGTCAAGTTTCCCCTGTACCTGCCTCTTGGTTCATGGGGCTGGTCCCAGGTTTATGAGGTAGAACAATAAAGTGCCTCTCTCTTCAGCATAGGAAAGCACATAGGATTTGGTTGGCTACTCAGCTTAATTTAGCTATGTGCCATGTTTCCCTGGCATGTCATGTGGGGCACACAGTTTAAAAATGGAATAAGGAAGCTGAGGCTTGCTTAACTCGGGTATGAGATTTAGTGCCGAGGCTCCTGTGAGATCCCGAGCCTGCCAGAACTGCACTGTGCTGCCCTGGACCCCTTCTAACCTGAAAGACAATGTGTGAGGCCAAGCCTAGTGACCTGAAAGGAGTGCTTGAATGGGTGAGCTGTGTTCTGAGGAGGTCAGGTACTGTGGAAGGAAGGGCTCCCGTAGTAATGGCACCACACACAAACTTAACTGAACTCACTACACACATCACTTATTACCACTGTCACTTAGGTGACAGGTCTCACTGACCTTGTGCAAATTATAGCTGCCTCTGTATGTGGCCACGGAAAACAGAGGTGACAACCCTTAAGAGAACAGGAACTCATCTAATGACCTCTAATTACAGACATCAAACAAACTGAAAGCAATTCCTCCCCCTGCTTTCCTGAGATTCCCTGGGCTTAAAAGGCCCACAAAATATTTCCTTTCACAAATGTCACCAATGCAATAGCAAATGCGCATCACTTACGCTGGCAATGTTTATGTCAGTCAAATTATATAATAATTTTATAAATTATAAAATGACAATGCCCTAACTAGTCACTGCCACCACTGACATTTTATCATCAAAGCTAAAAATTACAGTCAAGGTCCTAAGGCCACAGCTTGAAGCCAGAAAGTGTCAGAGCCACCTTAGTTTACCCCAGCCTGCTTCAAACTGGTTCCCACGACCCTGTACTTTTGATAGTAGAAGCAGCATGCAGTTCCTTAACTACTCACACCTCGTGAGAGTGAGATATTACTAGGTCACATATGCAGCCTGCTCTACCCTAATCCCCACCACCCCCCAACACTGTACCCCATCTCTCCCTCTCAGGGACTCTGAGCCTGGAGTCAGGGCCCATTTACAGCATGTATACTTGGCTTAGCTCTTCCTCAGAATTTCTGGAATATCCAAATCTAAGGCCTGCCAAACTTTTTTTTTTTTTTGACTGGAAGGAAAACTGGATTGAAATCATTTCTACCTTCCCCTCAGACTCTCAAGATAGAAGGCGCTGACTCAAACAGTGATTCAGGAAAAGAGAAAGCTGTAAAATCCTGGTTTATGGCACTGTGCTGCATGAAATAAATTACCTGTGAATGTGTTGGCCTGCACTGCCTACCTGGTATTTTAAATTTGAATTAGTTGTCAATATTAAAAAAGCAGGAGCTGTCTCATAAAAATCAATTTATGGATTCTCTTAAAAATGTAGAGTATCTGGCAACACTGGGCCTGCAGTCGTGACTGGTGATGATTAGCTGGAATCTATTGACTCTGCACAGGGCAGGCTCCCCTAGACCACCATGGCCTCCACCGTGCCCCAATATAAAGTCTAATATCTGAAGCTATTTAGCACCTTGCTCTGAATCGCCTTCATTCACTTACATTATCTGCCTCGCCGCTACATAAACTTGAACTTGTGAGCTCCACTTCAAGTCGCACAGTCTACTTTTATGAATCACTTCCCCTGCTGCCCATGATAACTGGCCTAGATTTTCTTAAAACATCCATGAGCAGTCTTTGAGAAGAAGTGATATAGAGCCATTCCTTCTTCATGAAGATTCTTGACTCAGGTTCCAGCTGAATATCTGTGTATGCAAAGAGAATGACCAAAGGTGTGCAAATTAAGACTCTTGAAAGCAAGTAGAGGCATCATAATTCCTCCAGATAAAAAATGTTGCCATAAGTTTCATAACTAATGTAAAGATATGTGACAGAGTTACTCAGTAAATGCAGTTTCTAAAATACAGTAGGAGACTGAGCAATGTGGGTTCCTTCAAAAAGTAGTGCATAGGAGCTCAGAAAAAGGAGAGGTCATTTAGAGGTGGTATCACCCAGGTAGTGCTGTTAATGGAGGTGGCATTTCAGCTGGGCTTTGAGGAGTGAGTATATTAGTCCGTTTTGATGCTACTAATAAAGACACACCTGAGATGAGGTAATTTGTAAAGGAAAAGAGTTTTAATAAACTTATAGTTCTACATGGCTGAGGAGGCCTCACAATCATGGCAGAAGATGAAGGAGGAGCAAAGGCATGTCTTACATGGTGGCAGGCAAGAGAGTGTACAGGAGAACTGTTCTTTTTAAAACTGTCAGATCTCATGAGACTTATTTGCTATCACAAGAACAGTAATGGAAAAACCCACCCCCATGATTCAATTACCTCCCACCAGGTCCCTCCCACAACACGTGGGGATTATGGGAGCTACAATTCAAGATGAGATTTGAATGGGGACACAGCCAAACCTATATGAGCAAAAGTTGAACATATAGAAAGAGAACGGAGGAACCATTTGAGAAAAGCACAGAGGGTGGGGAATATGGGCATACTAAGTAAGAGAGTGGTTCAGTTTGCCTGGAATATAGCTGCATTCTCATACTTAAGAACTGTAAACTATTTAAAATGGAAGGTTCTCATGTCCACCTCCAGAAATTGTATTTCAGTGGGTCTGAATGCAGCCCCAGAACCTATCATGAACCATCATCACAAGTGATTCTGTTGTGAAGGGAATACAGTTCATATTTGGAGAAAAACTTGCATCAGGTGTACAGTGGTGGATGCAGGAGAGGTGGCAGGGTCTGGACCACAGACAGCTTTAATTTCAGGTCACAGAGTTTAGAGTTTTTCCAGGAGCCACAGAGACTTACTTTTCCTGCCGTTCAATATTAGCATAAGGAAGGGGGATTTCTTAAAGAGGACACTCAACTTTAGATCCTAGGAGGCACCGTTAACCGAAGCAGGGAACATGAAGAGAGAGATTGTGCGTGGTCCTCAGATCAGTTTGTAACCCTCAGGTTTTGTCATCATCAGATTTCCTCTGTCTCTAACACCACCAGCAATGGTGAAGCAGATACCCATGGTCCCTGGCCCAGATCCCTCTCATCTTGGCCTCCAGGTACAAATCTTCCAGGACTCAGTTCCTCATCTGTGAAATGGAGATGACAATAATATATTTCCGTATCTGTTGAGGGTCTAAGTTGGTAAAGTATCTGAAAGCCCTTTGAGAACTACAAACATGTAAGAAATTATTTTCTTAGGCAGAAGAATAGATTTTTGAAGTTCCTAGCATGGCTAAATGAATGCCAATACATATATGCCATGGTTTACATGTGTTTTCAGAGCATGTAAATGTAATGCTCATTATGAAGTACTAAGAGGAAAAATATAAGCTGGAAATAAATTATCTAGAGCGATTACATTTTTTTATTGCCATAACATATGTGGGAAATATAGTAATGTGTAAACAGTGGTTTTCTCTAGTGGTGAGATTGTACATAAAATTATCTTTTGCTTGATATGTTTCCCTTGTATTTTCAAAATCTTCTTCACAGTCATTTATTACTTTCATAATCGGAAAGAAGAAACTTTACTTTTCAGTCTAGTAAAGCCATTCTGAAACCAGTGACACTGGGGAGCAGTGTGCTCTTAAGGCCTCTCTTCAAAGACCTTAGTCTACTTGTATTTTGACGATTCCTGCTTGAGCACAGACTTATTTTTTAAAATTGAGTGTGTGTGTGTGTGTGTGTGTGTGTGTGTGTGCAGTTTAGATAGAATCCACAGGGTAAATGAAAAGAAAAATGCTAAAATGTGTGCTTTGAGTATGTGAAGACTAAGTCAATATATCTCAATTAGAACCAGGAATCCTTCCAATATTTACATTGGATTTGCTTCCAAATGTTTGGCTTTTAATGGGTTGTAAATAAATTGGGAGGGACGTAACACTGGAGCATAATAAACACAGAGAATGCTAACGTCTGAAGAAAAGAAAATAAGGGAATTTGTAGGAATAAGCCAATGCTAGTTCAAAAGGGACATAATCTTGTTTAGAATTTATCTGATTTTTTTTGGGGGGGGGCAGAAATAGAAAAGCAGGGATACGTGAGAAGAGACTTGAGGCATTGTATTATACCCAGGGCTTCCAGAGAGACAAGAACTGGGTGTCTCTAGGATGTTTAACATAGCTTGAAGCCAGAATGAGATCAAACTGCATACAAAGCTAGGACTTACTAAAGTCAATATGGCAGACTTCTAAGGTCTGAAAATTAACAAGATGAGAAGAGAGGGAGAGGATTGCGTCTTCATTATGTGCATTACTGAAATTATCAGAATGAAGGACAGAGACAGAGACCAAATGGAGAATAAAGTACAGGTAGTGTGTGTTTCAGAGGATGACCCTAAGGTAGAAACCATGATCATTCAAACTGAATTTCTAATTTGCTAATTATTTATTCAGAAAATTTATTCAAGTCAATGAGGTAAAAACAAAAATTATCGTTTCTCCCTCATAATTAGTGTTGACTCTTTTTCTTCAGAAGAATGTGAGAAATCTATGGAAGCTAGAGTTACCTGGGTAGGAAAGAGAGCACGTAATAATGTCGGTATAGCAGTTTGTATTCTGCTAATAGATTTGCAATGTAAATTGCAAAAGGGAATTTTCATTTATCAAGAGAAGAAAGTACGTAAAGCAATATAAAGCTGAAAACCTAGTTTCTCATCAGGCTTTTATGCCAACTCCATATTTACTTATTGTAGAAAAGCAAATGAAAATATGTGTGAATGTGACCTAGAAGGGTCATGAAATATTTCAATCTTTGTTGAACTTAGTCACTAGCTTTCTTCTGGTCATCACAAGAATGTTTTTTTTTATAAGAAATAAAGCACTTCATTTTTATTTCAAAGGCCATTTATTTTCCTATTTAAGCAAATATAAACACTAAACCCTCAAAAATGTCTGTCTTCTGGAAATGTTTGATGATTGAGATGTAAATTTGGTATTTGCATTTATATGCTTTTGTTTTTATGCTTATGTTTATATGCTTTTGTTTTTATTCTTGGAGGTAGAAGATAGAATGGCTTTATTCAAGTCAGTAACTAGTTTGGTTTTCCACTTTACCTTGTTGGTATCTGACTGATATACTTATTTTCCTAGAAACTTTTTAGCGATAATCCCTATTTTCCAGGACAAAGATACATGTGAAACAGATATCTATTTATAACTATAAATATCTTGCTGGTTTGGCTATCTTTTGTTTTAAAATATTAATATCACCATTTAAATGCTTTTTAGATTTACTTAATTTCAATAATCTCTTATTTATCAAGTTATTGCATTATTCTCCTTAGGCATAGTCTCATAATTGTATCACCAAATACCACTGGTATCTGGTAATAATAAATAAATGCAATAAAGACAAAGTTTAATGCTGCCGTGTTTTGTTTTTCTTCCTATTGGGTTCATCCTTAATGTTTCGGGGTTTTACAATTATATGGTCATGGCTGGTTTAGCTGATAAAGAATATGCCCGTCTATACTTTAAAAGTTCAATACCATGCCAACTTAAAACATTCAAATAAAAATCCCTTGAAATTGTCGTTGTTTCTTCAAGAATTTATGAACTATTAGAAAAACTGTGTTCACATTGTTTCTAATTTCATTCATCAAACAAAGTTAACTGGTGACAGAGATAAGAAAACATGGCTTCCTCATAGAGTTCTGACCCCTGTAATAAGTACCTGAAAAGATCCATAAGGCAAATGCAATGCTATTTTTTTTTCTTTTCTTTTTCCTTAGGTTGATTCGGTTTAAATTGTGGGGGATATGATAGGGGATTATCTTTAAAAGAAAGAGAAAAATTCAGCACAAATCAGATATCAGAAACTTATATTTATTAAATTTTTAAAAACTACATTAGATACATCTTCTGAACACTAATGAAACAGAAAAAGTTCATAGGAACACACTTATTTGGAAATCAGCCATTTGCTTTTTAAAAAATTTTAGCTTGACTCTCTAAAGGAAATTACCAGAGATACTGAAGACTAAACTAAGACCATCCCAATAACAAACCACTCATGTAGTAATTAATAAATGATAATTGGAATGAACCAGAGACATTTTTTCCTCCTGAAGTGGCAAGTTTTATGCCTTTTAAACAACTTGCTGTTATTTTCAGTGAAGAAAAGGGAAGAGAGGGGTCATGAAAAATTAGACAAATCTCAATCAGAAGGGATTTCAAACACCTGGCAGGGCCCTGTAGGGATGACATTTTAGCCTCTCAAAGCTACTTCTCCCAATAGTAAATCTGTCCAATGCATGTCCCCTCCACCAAGAAGCATCCTTTGCCATGAATTTTGTTTTTACTCTATTCCTCAGGAGACGACTGAGTCAAATATACTCTACACACTTTTTTTTTTTTTTTTTTGAGACAGAATTTTGCTCTGTCACCCAGGCTAGAGTGCAATGGCACAATCTCAGCTCACTGCCACCTCTGCCTGCTGAGTTCAAGCGATTCTCCTGCCTCAGCCTCCTGAGTAGCTGGGACTACAAGCATGTGCCACCACTCCCGGCTAATTTTTTTGTACTTTTAGTAGAGATGGGGTTTCACCATGTTGGTCAGGCTGCTCTCTAGGTCCTGACCTCATGATCTGCCCTCCTCGGCCTCCCAAAGAGCTGGGATTACAGGTGCGAGCCACCGTGCCCGGCCTGCACTTTTCTAAAAAAAGGAATATTTGAGATTTCACTAGGTGGAAGAACAGTTATTGTGACAAAGGTTTGCATCCTAAATGGATAGTTCAGCCATGCACTTTTTAGTCCATAAATGAATAAATAATAAAAGCTGAGTTTTAGATGAAACATGAGTTAGAAATCATTCCCGTATAGGTAGCAGTGTGGAATCTTTCTTTCTAGGAGGTATTCTATACCTTTAACTATTTTGCAGTAACATCAAACATGAGTCTCTGAGTTAGAAATCAAACGAATTTTCTCACCAAAATGAATGTTTGCAAAAAATAACCTTGATTTTTACCCTTTGAAAGGAAATAATGAGGCTCACACCTTCTCTTTTCTTCAGGGTTTGACTGTTTGACAGAGGAAGGGCATCAATGTTTATTTTCACCTGTTTTCTGCAGCATCCTGCCGATGACATCAGTGTCCTGTCTGCCGTATTAAGGGCAATGAAGGTTATGAAACTAGAAATGAATCTAGTCTGAGAACAGATCACGCAGTCCTTCCATATGCATTGTCTTTGCAGTGGTATGAAAGTATGAGTCAGTATGACTCACTTGGCTTCCTGACCTAGCCAATTGTCTGGCTCTCCACATTAAAACAGTCACCTGAACCAGCTTCTCTGTTCATTTGTGTGACCTCCAGGTTTTCACCTTTCCTTTGCCAAGCATCAACCTGAAAATTTTCCTCACACATTAAGATGCATTCAAAACCTTGATATTTAGGACGATACAGACAAAAGTTTTGGAGTCTCTAATATTATAGCTGAATTTTATGTTTTTATAGCAAAATGTTAAATTCTTCGGAATCTAGAAGACATTTAAGAAACAGACAGAAGTTTTTTTTTTTTTTTTTTTTTTTTTAGATACAGATTTTGGGGAAACCTAGTCTCACTGTAGCCAAAGGGCCCAGGTTGGGAGAGCTTTGAAATAAAACTGTAACTAACACCCTATTTTGTACTTATTTGATTTATCCTCCTCCCATTCCCCAGGCCATTCCCCGCTTTGTATTAGAAATGGTAGACTAAGGAATTTCAGAGATCATCTCTTCCAACACCTTGTCTAAAGGAGGTCATTGCAAACAGAAAGGTGAAATGCCTTATTTCAAGTTGATTCAGGTCTGAACCCTTGTCCGGCTTAACAACAGAATTCCGAACAGAGTTCAGTGAACCCTGTGTAACATCAGCTTTGGAGTGGTGGAAGGGTGGGGAAGCTGAACCATTAGCAAATGGGCAAAAAGCTTTCTGAAGCAGAGAGAAAGCATTTCTACAGCCGATTAGACAAATCACCCTTAAGAGAAAACATATTTCTCGATTAAAGCCTGCCAGCATGCAATATTTCCCAATTAGTTCAAAGAACACAGTCGCAGATGTTAGCCAAAATATGCTACATTCTTTAGAAACCCTCATATCAATGCATAGGATCTCTTTGATTTTATGAATGAGTTTCATGGTGTGTGTGTGCGCGCGCACGTATGTGTGTGTGTTCCTTTAAAAAGAAGAAACTTATAACCTCAGAAATGTAAACACAAACACACCCACTGAAAGCACATCGATAGCCTGGCTGATGTTTAACACTAGAGCATTGAAACGGGCAAAGTAATAGATGCAAGTCCAAACTGTCAGTGTTCCAGCTTATGAAACCTTTGACCTAAATCCCACTCAAAAAGCTAAATAAAATATTATTTCTTCCATGAGTAAGGTTGCCATATTTATCAAATAAAAATTCAGATAGGGAATAAATTTTAATATAAGGATAGCCTGTGTAATTTCTAATTTACCTGACATTTAAATTTAACTTCAACCCTGTGTTTCATCAGGCAACCCAATTTAGGAGAGCATCAAACCGTATAGCTCAGCATTTATGAAAGTATTTGTGAAAAATAAACACATATATGTGCAAATCACTCTTCCACTTCTTAACAAACTTTCCTACTTGAGGGAATTGCTAAGTCCAGAAGACAGGCCACTGGAAGAGCTGTAACAAGCCACAATGAAAATTCCATCCAGAAATCTTGGAGGCTGAGACATTCTGTGAGAGAAAATACATTGTACGAAAACATGCTGGAGCAATGGTAGCAAAATGTTTTCTTGCCCACCTTTTTGCAAATTTTCGTCTGCTGCCAAGTGGCCAGCTGGTACGATTTTCTTTTCCTTTGGCCAAAGTCCATTTACAAGACCTACATTGATCTTGGTTTATGTCATTGGGCAGGTAACATTAGAGTGTGCCACAGAACATGTTGAAAATTAATCCCATTTGCTGGGAGGGTGGGGGAAGATTCATATTCTCATGACTTTTAGACTCTTGGAATGTTAGAGCTGGAAAAGCTTTATTACTTATAAGATCATGTAACCCCTTCATAACGCAGACTTGGATCCAGGTAGCCTAAATGATTTTTCCAAGGACTTATAGCAGGAGCCAAGGCCAGCACCATGGGTGCTGACTCCTGGTTTCAGCCACTGTTCCACACCTCTGCTATAATCAGATACCAGAATTGGGGTTGACAATATGTGAACGAACTACAAATCTCTTCACTAGTGTTTTCAACACTAGGGACCCTGCTGTTCTTTCATTCATTTTACTCTGCATCAATAGGAAACATAGCAGTGATGGCTACTGCTACTGATTGGCTGCAGGAGTATGGCATAGTGGGCAGATCATAGGTTCTGGACTCAAACAGAGCTGCCCAGCTTCTGCTCTGACTCCTTCCTAGCAGTGAGGACTTGGGTAGGTTAGGGAACCTCTTGGAGCATCTCTTTCCTCATATGTGGAATAGGGAATGTGGTATCAATCTCAAAGGATTCTTGCTGGGATGACATGAAATATGCAGGCAGAGTTCTTAGCACAGGGCTTGGCACAAAGTAAGTCCCCGATGAATGTCAGCCTCTATCCTAAATCATGAATATAGAGTTACGGCCTGTTTTTGCTGCATTCACGTTTCAACCAGGAATGACACACATCTCTACTTGGAAATAAATATTTGAAGTATTTGCTCTTAGATCAAGGCATAATATTCCATGAAATACACAGATAGCTTGAGCCAATTATCCCACGCAGCCAGTAAAACAATCCCATCTTTATTATTCAGAAATTGAGTGAAATTGGTTGAGCAGTGGTGTGGGGAGTAAAGCTACATATTACAAATGTTCTCTCTTTCTCTCTCACCCCTCCAAAATATTCAAATGGACAGGGCTGATTATTTTATTTGGCTATTTTAGCAACTGCATCCAATTACATGGCTGACTCATTTAAAGATGGTTGAATATAGCAGAAGCAAAATTACAAGTCAGCAGAATATCCCTTTGACAGTGTCTCACTTCTCATACTCCAGTCTTCTCTCACTGCTCCACACCCTAAACATTGTTTCCTTTTGTAACTAGGATTCCTAAAAGCCAAACTCTGTCGCTCCCATATACACTCTGACAGGCCACCAGGGGCAAAAATGACCTTTCTCTACACTACCTCCCTGCACGTCCATTAAATTTCCCATTTCTTAAGTTGGCTGATCACTTTAGGAGTTTTGAGAAAGAAAATTGTGCTGATTCAATCCAAAACGTACCAGATGGATGGCCCAGTTAATTCAACCCAGTGTTTTTACTTTTTAAAAAAGATTTAAAGCCCCAAATATAGTAGATTTTTTCTGAGTTGTAGTATACATTGAGGTAGCAATGTCTAAAGGAGAGAATTTTAAGCCATGTGACCTAAGGAGGGTAACCCAAATGTCCCCAAGTTTTCTAGGCTTCAGGGATTACTCATCTTGTTAATACCAACTGACATGGAATGTGTCCTATCTTGTACAGCCATGGGAAGTCAGCTCTCTCCCCCTTGTGTTTCTGTAAATCCTAAGGAATGCTGACATGTTAGACAAATCCATCCTGTAGCGATTTGTCAGCTCTTGTTGTGATCTGCTGCTCTGAATATCTTTGTTGGATACCTCTTTCCACATCATAACTCTGCTCTAGGTTGCTGCCATTCTGCCTTATATGGCTAGGCACCAAACATTGAACCAGTATCCACCTTGAAATTCCCAAAGTACAACAAACACCAGATTATGGTTTTCAACAACATTTTACTATGGCTTGAGATGATCTGAGGTGAACTGCAATGCAAAAAAAAAAAAAAAAAAGAAAGAAAACAAAACAAAATTAAAATTCACTACTCACAGAGAATCCAACCGAATGTTCTTCCCCGAAAAGATTTCCTACCATCTCTCTTTTAAGCCTCCTCACTCCACCCCATCCCCTGCTTTTAGCTTGTACCACGTTCCAGGAATTGGGTCATCTGCCAAGTCTATAGGAATTACAGAAAAAAACAAGAGAGGTGTCTGCAAGCATCTTGCTCCAGGTGGTGCCCCAACCCAATGGAATGAGGTGGACTGTGGTGATTAATGGACACGTGAGTTAACCAGGAGAGAAACTGACTTATGACAGCTGAATTCTTCTCCAGGGATATCCTAGGAGGACATGCTTGTCTCAGAGTAACGCTGGGCTTAGGAAAACGGACATCTTCCAGGGTCCATTTCTGAAATACATGCAGTTGAGGAAAAAAAAAAATGTTTCTCATGGTAAACCTTTTATCAAAAGCACTGTCTACATCATCCTCTGTTTCTGCTCAGTTTTTCCTGTTTGCACTCTTCTCAGAGACAAGCACCCAGCCATTCACTTATTTATTCATTCAGTAATTATTTACTAAGTACTTCTTATATCCTGGGTGCAGTGCTAGTTGTTAAGGACACAGGAATGGAAGTAACATCTTTGGTTCCTCCCTAAGGACCTCAGTTAGCAGACGGTAGGTGACACACAACTAGAAGCAACCCTTAAATATAAACACTGCAAACTGTGCTCAGTGCTGTAAAGAAAAAGGACATGACTTTCTGAGAGTCATTGAAAACTGTCTTTTAGGTTGGGGGCAAGAAAACACTTTATGGAGAGGTGATGTTTACACTGAGAAAGAAGGATGAGAAGGAACTAGCCAAGTGAAGACAATATATAAGTATGGGCACAAGTGTGGGGTGGGAGGAGAGAAAAAGAAGATGAAAAACATTCATATCAAAGAAACACTGTGTGCAAAAGGCCTTAAGGGCATTTTACAGGAGCTCAAAGAAGCAGCAGCAACAACAACCAAAACCAGCCAACAACAAATTCAGACACCTGGAAGCAGTGATGCAGAGAGCGGAGATGAGATTGGAGGGTGGCCAGGGACCACTTTTTAAAGGCATTCATTGTAAACCCTAACAATGCATTGCGTTGCCCTCTTATTTTAAGTGTAAAGGCAAGATTAAGGATGAAGGGGATGAAATGATCGGTGGTGTAGTTTTTAAAAAATGACTCTGTAGAGATAATGAATTGGTGAAAGTAAAAGTGGGGAGATCATTATTGGAGTGGTCCAGGTGAAAGGTAATCATGGTGAAAGCAGAGAAAATGAAGAAAAGTGAAAAGGCTTGGGATAAATTATGGAAGAATAGCAAGAGTGGAAAGCAAGAAATCAGTGACTCCCAGAGGGTCACAAGAGAACCTTCTGGCATCTTGGAAGTGATCCAAGTGGTGGTTACACGGCGTATTCATAAGTAGAAGTTGGTTGAACTGTACACATCAGATACGTGTGCTTTATGCTCTTTTTGCTCTGTAGGCTATACAACACAGGAATAAAAATGTTTAAATAAAGTTTCTGGCTTGTCAACTGTGTGGGTATCAGTGCCTTTTTCTCAGTTGGGAAAGCCTAAGGGAGGAGGTGAGGGCAAGGAATCAAGAGACCCATTTTGGTATGTGGGCACTGAGGTCCCTGAGTGTCACCCAAGTAGACATGCCACTTGGTCAGCTGTGTTTATGCATCTGGGACTGAGAGGAGCGACCTGGGGATAAATATCATGGACCCTTCTCATTTTCAGAATTTACTGCTCCATTCTGAGGGAAATCAGATAGGAAATAATAAACACATCTTCTGAAAAAACAAATTGTAGGAAGTTAAACAGGCTCATAAAATCTTAAGAAGTTTTTACACAGACTGTCTTTCGTTTCTATTGAAATTACAAAGGTCTGATGGTAACCAGAAGCACTATTGGGCTTTCACTCTGTGGAATATTTCTGAAGTTCTGGCAGCAGAGAAAATATTCATAAAATTATTTCCTAAAATCATGATTGGCCTAGATTTTATTATTGTTCAAAATCTTTCACAGAACTGCAATACAACTGCTTATGTGGATGATTTTGAAGTGATTAGACAAAATACAGGCATCTATGCCTTCCAGACTTTTGGAAAAAGTAACCAAAAAGGAAGATTCCAATCAAGCATTTTAATACCTAAAGAGTATGGTAAGTTACAATGTCGACTTTGTTAATTTAGTATATACTAGTTAGCAATCAGTGACAATATATTTGCACCCACATCTCCCAAAGTCACACTCTTTTTCCTGGACTTGGAGTTATAACAAGAGGAATTGCAATTATCCAGGTAACCAAAACAAAATTACCATACTTTTTATTCTTATAAATACATTAGATAACCATTTTCTCTGAAATTGACTAAATCACTTAGTGTCTTCATTATATATTACTCTGCCTCCTTGATCCTTTTTTATTTCGAGACAAATGAATCTCGGATGATACAATGAAAACAAAAGTAAAAGTAGATATGTACACTTGTGTTCTACCCATTCTCATACACACACACACACGCATGCACGCACGCACACACAGAACCTTTGCTACTGACATGCAAATGCAACTGTTATGGGGTGATGTTTACTATAAACAATAGTTAAGAAATATAAACCCTACTAGGAATCTGCTCCATGAAGAAATACGTTTAGAAACAGATCTGCCACCCACTGAATAGAGTATACGTCCAATCTGAAGGTTCATTATAATTATTTCAGAATGGGTTGACAGCAAACTGCATTGAAAGTCAAACACAACATTTAAGCTGCCTCCAAGTTAATCATGGCGGGAGTCACACAGTAATTTCTGCAGGGCTGGGAGGATAATTTTCTGGACCATCACCATCCAGTTTACACCAAGTCACTAGAGATACAAAAACATTTTTGAGACTCCTACATCCCAATAAATTATACAAATTGTCTGTCAAAAGCAAGTTTGATTTAGTAGGCACTAGTGCTAAGCAAGACACCCAGGGGAGCAAACCAGAAACCACTGATAGAAAATACAGAAAGCCCGGAGGGCCCAAATGCAATGGGAAAAGATGCAACAGCCATATGGCACCATACAGCCCACGTGACAGTCATTTCTTTATGTGTACTTATGTTGTGAGCACGCCTTAAAAATTCAGTCCAGACTCTTTAAGGGAAGGAGGCAAAAATAATGTAGATATTCAGTGCTTAGAGTAGAAAGAGGCATGGACCAGGGTTTGCAATGGTAAAGTGATAATTGAGTTACAGATTACAGAGGTAATCAACATCTACATTCTACATTCTAAATAACTGTTAATGTTCTAAGAATTAGAACTAAACTAAAAGCAGAAAAAAAAAAAAACCAGATTCAGTTTATTTGTGGGAGAAAGATGAACAAGTTAATATTAGTGGCTACACAAAAAGGTAGTAGTACCGTGTAGGAAGAGCTGAGCAATCTGGCTGGAGTGAGAGACTGCTGCAGAACAGGCTCAACCTCTTCCTAATTTTCTAGCTGTGGGAAAACCATGGCAAGTCTCTGTGCCTTCATTTCCTGGTATGTAAAATAGGAATAATAATGGACCTTTCTCATAAGGTTATCTTGAGGATTAAATGAGTTAATTCTTGTTAAACCACTGACAATGCTTGTTAAATGAGTAAGCTCTTTTTTTTTTTTTTTTTTTTTTTTTTTT
>NW_016806966.1:951813-976419 GCF_001698545.2 Rhinopithecus bieti | reverse complement strand
CCACTCCCCATGATAGGCCCCAGTGCGTGATGTTCCCCTTCCCGAGTCCAAGTGATCTCATTGTTCAGTTCCCACCTATGAGTGAGAACATGCGGTGTTTGGTTTTCTGTTCTTGTGATAGTTTGCTAAGAATGATGGTTTCCAGCTGTTTATTTATTAAGCTCTTATTTATTAAGAGCTTATTAAGTAAGCTCTTAATAAATGTTAGCTACTGTGATTTGCAGATGATGAAACAGCTCAATAAGACGTTTTCCTCTAGTCATTATTCTCATGCGCTTATTTCATGTTTCACAAGGCAAGAAGTAATTTATGAAAGTTTGTTCACATCCTTACTTGCCTCATTTTCTACTAAAAAGCAAAGGTGACCATACCTCAGACAATCTTATTCTCTCTTTTTGTTCAATGAACTTGGAGGAACTCCGGCAGCGGCAGTGTCTTTGCTGTCTCAATCAGAAGCTAACATTCTAGAGATATGCAAATATTTAGTACAAGAGTGTTTTTACAAATCATGTACTAGGCTACGTGTGGGAGTACAATGCACAATAAAACTAGCCCCTGCCCTCAGGTTCTTACAATAAATTTCCTGGCAGATATTTGGATCCTAGGCAGAGTAGGTAGGTAAGAAGTAGGCAGGTGCCAGGCTGTGCTGCCTGACATGCAATGCATGCTCAGTAAACACTCTCTCTTCTCAGTCTCATTTTCACAACGTTTAAAAACTCTCTAGAATGTCTTTCAATTTTCAGCCTTTCCCAGTTGGATCATAGAAAAGTAAACCAAAATTTTCCAGTGTATTTTCTCATGCTTAAGCCCTATCACTTACTGTTTTCATGAATTAAAAACAAAATTCTATTTTTCATTGTATTAAAGACTTCCGTTGGTGGTTCCCCACATAGAGAGGAAATGCGATGCATCTATGGCCCATTATGTCATTTTATGGCTATTTTTTGCTCATATTCCCCATAGGATGATTGCTTATCTAACTGTAACTGACTCATGTCATGATGCTTCCTGCCCTAGCTTTAAAAGTTTAAATGATGTCAGATTTTATGATTGAAGAATTTTACCAATAATGAATCTAGTTCATAATAGAAAATTACAATTTTTAGTCCTGTAAAACTTACTCTTACATGGCACAAAAAATATAGGAACATAAGTAGAAATCAAATTATAAAATGCCTCCCTACTGTCTCAATCTGGAACTAACATTTCATATTGTCAGAATATCAAAAAGCTTCCGTTCACAATCATTTGTCTATTTCAGAATATCATAAATGCTTGCTATTATATAGATCAACATCAAAACCACACTTTAGAAATTTCTTACAAATGAACATTGCAAAGCATAATTCTAAGAAGAAGTGAATGAATATTGATTGCTACAAGAAAATATTTTATTTAAACATTGTATTCACTTGGTCCTTTAAATTGTAAAAGTGGTCATTGTTAGATTAAATTAATATTTTGTTATGCAAAATTCCCAAAATATGATACATTTATTTTTGAAATGGAGTTTGATCACATGAAGACCATCATCCTTGATTTTGTTATTTTATGTCTAATGTCATAGTCCATTTATATTTTTTGACCACATATAATTCATTCATTCATTAGTTCAGCAGATATATTTATTATCTGCTCTATATAATGCACTGCAGTGGGATCTGAATTGTAGAAGAGAACAAAGCAGACAAAATTCTCTGCCCACCTGAAGCTGCCCTCCTAGTTTCTGAAACTGCTCTAAATTCCACAAGAAACACAAAAAAATTACTCTGCACTCAAGGATGGTAAAGAATAGTCAGGATAAAAGCATTGACAAACATTATATGTATTGTTATAGCAATATCACAGAAAGAAAAATGATTCATAATAGAAACATTCTTCATCTATTGAACACGTAGTATGTATAGGTAATGAGTTAAGCATTTTATAGGCATTACCTTCTTAACCTCAAAATCTGATGAGTTGTACCATAACTATTCCCATTTTACATATAAGGAAAGTATGTTTCACTCAAGATGACACAGCTCTTAAATGATAGGTCTTCATTTCAATATAGGTCTGGGGTCCAAGTCTGTGTTCTTAAACATTATGTTCAACAAATTCTGAGTTATGCAAGAGGCAGTTGTAATACAATACATTCTAGAAAATTAAGCCCATCTAGATTTAGGGCTGATGAGATATTGAAAAAACAATAAGTGTTCAGAAACTCTATTGGAAATCTGGCCATAAGGCTGTAGAATTAGCATTTGCACAAGGAACTAAGAGTGGTGCTTCACAATCTTACCGATACATGTGATCGTAATACTTAACACATGGAAAAGTTGGGTGGCCCAAAAGGAAAGCATTGTTCAAGAGGACCAAAAGAGGATGCAACATTCCTAAGCTCTGTTTCACTTTGAGTTTCACCATTCTACTGCATTAATTCATGACATTGTGAGTCATTCAGAGGTCATCTGATTAGAGAGTTGCTTTCTTAGAACTTTTCCAGACAACTCGCATTAGGTATTTGTAGCTGATTCCCTGTGGAAAGAAGTATGAAAATAATCTCTTTCTTTTCCAGTCTGAGAAAAGATGCCAAATGAAGGAGGTCAGTAACACAAAGGACATGGGACAGCTGGGGAACAGGAGACAGGTGCTTTGTGAGTCAGTAGTAGCTGGATTCTGCTCAAGGGTTGCATTCTTCAAGATGTCTAAATATTTGCATCATGATGGAGTGTATTTAGTTTGGAAACCATATAAATTAATACAGATCATACATATAAATTAATGCAAATGAAGTGCTCATTTTGAACACTTTTAACGAACCTCTTGATAAAGTCAACTAAAATTGTGGATAATTTAAAAACAAAACAAAACAAAAAACCTTTTGAAGCAGCATGAAAGCAAGAAAACTGTGGGTATCAAAAACAAAGAGAAGCTAGGGATCCTGGGAGTTGTTCAAACACCAAAGATGTCTTTTATTCTAAGGGCAGAAAATGGGAGATTGGAGACTTTCATTGTAGTGGCTGCAGAGAGCACAGAGATCAAGAGATGAGACTTAGGATTGAGATTGTTACTCTCTACTCCCAGACAATTACTACAGACACAGAGAGTTCCCAGTATTCTGGTCTTGCCATTCCCTTCCCCAAACAAGTTCAAGTTATAGTCAGACAGCAAAGATAGCAAAGAGGAGAGTGTGGAGAACAGTGTATGTGGGTCTGGGATTTGTCTTTTCCTTCCTCTCATCTAGATGGACAAAGAACTACTTAGATCTAAAATCTCACCTTCCCCTCCCTTGGGGTCACATGAAAGCCCATCAAGCTTTCTGACAAATGCACTGCTGAAAGCACGTTCATAACCCCGTCCAGAAGTGAGCACAAGAATGCACAGTCATGGGCAATAGATTTGCTCTTGTCTTCCCAAAATCCCAGAGACAAGCCTGGGTGCTTGTCATCTGCTGATTGGAACAAAGGCAGCTGCATGAAGGGCGTGCTGATTATTAAGTTTACTTGCATGCTGACCAGTGTTTACTCATGGTCTATATTTCCTTGGGCAATGCCCTCAGATTCCTGGTGAAGTTAGTTTTAGGACTTCTGTAATTTGCTCTAGCCCTCACTTTAGGTCTTTGGACTCTTTCTAGGCAACTGCAGATGGAAAGGCAGAGAGGACCAGAGACTGCCAGTAACACTGTCTCAGGCCACTTATTTACTTTGGGCTAACACTGCTAGGTACCAAACACATGTGGCAGGTACTATCATCCCCATTTTGGGAATGTTAAAACTGAGATTCAGACAGGTCTAGGAACCCCCCAAAGTCACACAGCTAATAGGTAAGTCAGGATTCAAATGTTGCTCTGTCTGACCCTACTGCCAGCTCCTTAGAACTCCCTCACACAGCCTCTGCCTTTGTGGCTGCTGCATTATCAGCTGCTCAGTTCAGCAACTGGCAGTGAGGCTTCTAGAAGCTATGAAGAGTGGCTGTTCCTAGTGTTAATATCCCAGCAACGTGCCTAATGTTTCAATTATGGCAAGAGTCTCAATCAAGCTAGGACTTTTAAATGGACAGACTCAAAGCATTTAGAACACTTTAGAAAAACAAGATTCTTAAAATTCTAAAGTTTATTGTTTCTATTTTATTATTCCTTTAGCAGACAGATGTCTTATAAAAATAGCTCAGTTATAATGATCACAAGAAAAATACTTTCAATTTTATTGAATAAGGATCATGTATAGTAGGGTGAGTAATCTCTAAGTCTTCATGCTCTCCCAGAACACAAGATTACTCATGATTCATAGGGACTGTAACACAGGGTCCTTGGGATCTTATGAATAAATCACTTTCTTTTTCTGAGTGTGTTAATATTCTAATATTCAACTCTTATTGAGAAGGTCAATTCTCTCTCTGCAGTCATTAGCTTCTTAAGGCCATGGAGCACATTTCTGGAAGCCTACTTACCTTTACTCATGACCTTTTTTCAAAAAAACCTGAAACTGGCTCTAATATAATATATTGAATTATGTTTGGGAAGAGTGCTGGGAAAGCTGAACTGATGATCCTCCAAAATATGCTTGTCACCTGCTGTGAGTTTCTGAATCATGCCATGAAGGATAAAGTACTGCCAGGAGTGTCTCTGAGAAAGTGTCAAAAGCGTCTGATTTAATTGTTAACGTAAGGATTTAAGATGCTGTTTTTCCCTGGTGCTAACACCTCTCATTGATTCTGGAGCATTTCCATTTGTTGTTTAACAGAAACAGCCTCGGTATTTATAGCCCTATCACTCTAGAAGGGAAGCATTTGCAATTTGCACTTTCAATTTTGACTCCTAGACTTCTTTTTCTTTAAACACCCTTCAAATGAGTGTCAGACTGCAATTCAAAGAATGCTTTGCAAGAGGTTGCACAAAGCAATTCTCATCCCTATAGGTGAACATTTCAGAAGAACCCCCATATTTCTTTGCTAATTGAAATCTAAACTCATGAGTCCTAGTTAGCCTCAATCCCACTGTTGTCAGGGCTTGGGGGAAGATTTGTACGTGTGTGTTCTTGTGTGCATGCTGCGACTGGAGTCATACCCTGTGGCAGATTGCTTTATCTAAAAGTGGTCACATCCATACGTATTTATATTCCATTCCACATGCTTGTCTTACGATGTGATGTTAGCATTCCTCCGTCAAGATAAGGGGTCTTTGTTTCTTCGTCTTGAGCTTCAGAGGATCTTTGTAAATCCTTTGATCAATATAATGACATAGAAGTGGTGTTGCATGACTTCAAAACGAAGTCATTAAAGGCAGGATATATTCTACCTCTCTATTTCTCTCTCTCTCAATGCTGCCCTTTAGCCACCATGTTATGAGGAAGCCCAGGACACATGGAGAGGCCATAAGTGGATGTTCTAGCCAAAAGTCCCTGGTAAACATTAGCTGATACTGTAATCATCCAATGGGTTCTTTTTGTCCACTGCCCGGGTAGACCCTATTTATCAAGGCAGGGGAATCACAATAGAGAAAGAGTTTAATACACATAGATCCAGATGATGGGAGACTAGAATTTTATTATTACTCAAATTGGTCTCTTCAAAGGCTCAGAGGCTAGGGATTTTTTCAAAGGTATTTTGGGGGAAGAGATGGAGGTTGCTAGGCAATGGGTGCTTGCTGATTGGTTGGGGTTGCAATTATAGGGATGTGGGAAATGTTTCTCCTGTGTGCTGGGTCACTTCTGGGTGGGACTACAGGGATGGTTGGCTGGTCCAGGTAGAGTCATCAGTAGTCAGACACGCAAAGCACCTGAAAAGGTTGTCTCAGAAGGCCAATCTTAGGTTCTACAATAGTGATGTTATCTGCAGGAGTAATTGGGAAAATTGTGTATCTTGTGACCCCAGGAATAATGGCTGGAAATTCTTTACGTCTACACCTTAGTAGAATTCAGTCTCCTCTATCCTCCTAGCCCGGTGGTCTTTCATCAGCTTTGCAAAGGCAGTTGAGTTTTGGGGAAGGGCTATCATCATTTAAACTAGAAACTAAGTGTTTCCCAAGATTAGTTTGACTTAAGCCTAAGAATAATTAAGGGCAGATTGAAGGCTAAAGGCAGGATGGGGACTGGCTAGATCAGATCTCCCTTACTACTATAATTTTATCACTAATAAAATTTATGCAAAGGTGGTTTCAATTTCATGACTTCAACCTCACAAGAGACTTAGTCAAAACCAGTCATAGGTCAAGCCACACCCTAATGTAACTGTTCAAGGGGTTCACCTTGCCCGCTGCCTAGGGGCAGCCAATTTACCAAGACAGGGGCATTGCAATAGAGAAAGTAATTCACACAGAGCTGGCTGTATGGGAGACCCAAGTTCTATTACTACTCAAATCAGTCTCCCCAAACATTTGAGGTTCAGGATTTTTAAGGATAATGGGGTGGGGCAGTGAGTCAGGAGTGCTGATTGACTAGGTCAGACATGAAATTATAGGGAGTTGAAGCTGTCTTCTTCTTGTGCTGAGTCAGTTCCTGGGTGAGGGCCACAAGATCAAATGATCCATTTTATCGATCTGGATGATGCCAGTTGATCCATCAAGTGCAGAGTCTGCAAAATATCTCAAGTTCTGTTCTTAGGTTTTACATTGGTGATGTTAATCCCCAGGAGCCATTTGGGGATGGTCAGCATCTTATATCATTCAGCTGCATAACTTCTAAATATGACTCACAAATATATTTGTGAAATGATTGATCTCTAAATTGTGCCATAACAAACCTTCCCAAAATGTAATAACTTGAAACAGCAATAATCATATATTATCTCCCACAATTTCTATGGACGAGTGAAACCACCACTGAAAAATTGTAACTGAGACAGTGAAAGAGATCTGACCCGGGCAACGTCATCTTGCTTCTAACGGCCAAGCTCTCCTTGTTCATGTTGCTTTTCTGAAGGAAAAAGAAGGAGGAAGGTGACTTTTGACTGTAGAACACTTCTGAGCGTGGAAAGCACATCTGATTAGAGACTTCATCCAGTCAGAGGGAAACCGGGGACATAGGAAACCATAGGGTATAAATCACAAGGAAAATGTGAAAAATCCAAAGGAACATTTTGCTTCCCTGGAAATTATGCCAAACCAGCTCTTTTGAAGACACTAATGGCTACAAAAATCACAACCATTTCTAAGTCACTCCAGAGCTCATATAAAATAGCCAGATCCTGTGATAGGTTGTCTGCATTGTTTCTTTTGCTTAGTTCTGAGGGTTTATAAGAGGAAGAGTGAAACCACCAAGCCTAACTTTTCTCTAAGGTGGGTCAATTGACTGCTCACCATAGGCAAACTGCAGACTTTGCAGGCCCCTGGAAAGTTGTAATTGCAGATTGACTCCTCCGTCCTAAGAGGAGGAGGAGTAAAGCTGCTCACTAGGCTCCAAGCTGGGTAGAGAGCCTGGTCAAACTGTTGGTGCCTCATGACTCAGGAGTCCAACAGCAAGACACCTTGTGAGAAAAGATTGGAAGCACTGCCAGAGCCCTGAGGACTTCCCAGCAAGCCTAGGCGTGTGAATGCCTAGGAGATGGCCAGCTGGAAAGCAATCTTGGGTCTCAAAGGATTTCTCTGCTCTCTTGTGAAAAACAATAATCTTCACTTCGGGCAATGACCCTATTAAAAATCTCACTTCGGTGGTCTCTAAAGTTCTTTCAATATCTAAAACAATTTTGGCATAGTCTTATATCACAACTATGGCTAAGAGGAAGCAAATAAAGTCTGGAAATCTTGATAGGTTTTTTTTTTTAATTAAAGAGTTTCTGAGATTAACTTCTCTCTGCAACTTACAGCTTCTTAAAGTAGAAAAGATTAAAGTGTCATCAAAACAAAAATGCCCCAAACTAAAGCTGGCTTAAATGGAGAAAACTCACAGAGTTACTTGTGTTTTAAACACATATACAATATAAATGGTGTCAAATGTTTAGAATCTAGAATTTTCAAGTCTGTTTAATGTTATCTATGGAATACATTCTAAATCTGAAAGCAACACAAGAACAATATTTCTCTTAGTGCTTATTTCAGGTTTCTTTTGCCCCAAATTAATTGGGAAGCAGGGAAAAAATAAAAAAATAAAAATGCTTCATCCAACCACAAGGAGACAGCCAAACACTCTTGGCCAAGCTGTTTACCTGGGAAGCCTGCACCTGGAGAGCAGAAATGGCTCTCTCTTCTTCCCTTCTCTCTGATAAGAGAATACTGAGCTTTTCTTTGAATGAAAGAAGAATCTCTATCTACATAGTGAGACATAACTTTATGGAGGAAAATAAAAATACTCCTTGGAAAGTACATAGTTATATGGTTAAGGGATTCTTTTCCCTTAACAGAAAATTATAAACCTACCAAAACATGAACATTATCAAAACATCAGGGAAAAACATCTTTGCCATATTTATAGATTTTTTTAGAGACAGCTTATTCAAATCACCCAAAAGAAAAATGACTTACAATCTAGTAGAAAAAATGGCAAAAGAATGTGAAGTGGCAATCTACAGAAAGCAACATAAATAGTTATCATACAAGAGATGTTCAGTTTCACTCATTCATGAAAACGCAAATAAAAAAATAAATGGGATATCATGTTTTACTTCTCAGGAAGACAAAAAATTAAAAGTTTGAGGTCATCTGGTGCTGTTAGAGATCTGGGAAATGTGAGCTCTCATACACTGTGAGATAATAATTTGGTATAATTTTACAACAGGAAAATTTGCCAATACCTATCCAATTATAAAATAAACATGCTTTTGACCTAATAATTTTACTACATATACACACACACAAATAAAGTTTACTTCTAAAAATGCCCCTGAATATACGTGAAAAAAGGTTATGTTAATATGTGTGTTTAGGCCGGGCATGGTGGCTCACGCCTGTAATCCCAGCACTTTGGGAGGCAGAGGCGGGTGGATCATGAGGTCAGGAGATCGAGACCATCCTGTCTAACACAGTGAAACCCCGTCTCTACTAAAACTACAAAAAAATTGGCCGAGCCTGGTGAGGCGGGTGCCTGTAGTCCCAGCTACTCCAGAGGCTGAGGCAGGAGAAGGGCGTGAACCTGGGAGGCGGAGCTTGCAGTGAGCCAAGATCTTGCTACTGCACTCCAGCCTGGGCGACAGAGCGAGACTCTGTCTCAAAAAAAAAAAAAGAAAAAAAATGTGTGTTTAATTATGTGTGTGTGGCATGGCCTTATCTTCACACATGTGGGTGTCCATTGCAGCCCTGTCTGTAAAAGATTAAAACTAGATACAACCAAAGTCCATCTGCAGGGATTTAACAAATTGTGGGACTGTAAAATAATAAAACACTGTAAAGTCATTAAAAAGAATAAATTAGATCTGTATGAAATTATTTGGAAATATCACATAATACAAGTGAAGAAAGCAAAGTGTAGGACAGTCTATCTAGTATGATCATTTTGTTATGAAGTAAACATACAAATGTGCAGGGAAAAGAAAGATACAGGTACACGCAATGCCCCGGCTTCCTGCACCCCACTGTAAGATATATAAAACTGTCAATCAGTTACACTTTGGAGAAAGTCTGGGAGGTGGGGACAAAAGAAAAAAATTTTATTTTTTTGGTTTGTACATTTTTTTATATTTCTAGCCTCATACATTGTTGATTTTATAAAAATACCAAAAAGTTATCTGACACGGAAAATCATCCAACTCTTGTTTTCTCCTTTGTACTTCTCCGCATTAAATAAATATTAACTAGTTCGTTAAAATATATATATATTTTCCTGGCTCTTTTTCTTGCATGTTGAAAATCAAAGTTAAATTTCTCTGCCAGTTACATAATTAAAGCCTGTCAGATTCAAAGAGGAATGACGAAAAGTGATTTTCTAAGAAAGGGAGGACGTAAGTTTGCACCACTGATGCTCTTACTCTTAATAAATCCCTGTCTTTAAACAGCTATAGGTTTTCTACCCAATCTTTTAATGTGATTCTTCTGCTCATGCCAATTCACGTCTGGGGATGGTTTCGCTGCCTTTAGTTAAACACTAAAGAGTTGTCAGGCAAAGGCTCCAAGTCGGGTGTCTTCAGGACAGACATTGAAACACAGAAAGGACCAAAAAAACAGAAGTAAAATAAACCTGAGAACGTAAATAAAATGGACAAATTCCTTTAAAGGTAAAAATTAGCAAAACTACAACATAAAAGAGAAATTCTGAATAGTTTTATAGCTATTAAACAAATGGAATTACTAAGTAAAATCCACTAACAACTACAATACTATTATATGTGCTAAAATCTAAAAACTGACAATAGCTAGAATGATCTGTATGGTAATTGATTAGGAGACATTCATATGAATTCACATTAGATTAATGTAGACATAGAGATAGATTATATGTAGAAATATTTATCGATTATATACTGCTGGAGTGAAAGCACACAGACATCTGTATGAAAAGGATCATTATCTCTTACATCATGGCATATTAAAAAATGAACTTAAAATAGATCATAGACCTGAAGGTAAAACTTAACTATAAAACTTCTTGTAAAAAAAGAATAAAAATCAAAATCTTTGTATCCCTAGGATAAGCAAAGATTTTTACACAGAACACAGAAAGCACAAAATCATGAATTGTAAAATAAAAAAAAAATTGTATTTTATCAAATGAAAACCTTTTCTCTTTGTAAGACAACATTATGAACATTAAAAAGTAAGCCACAAAGTGAACGGAAATATTTGTAATATGTAGATCTGACAAAGGACTTTATTCAGAATACATAAAGATATATCACAACTTAATAATGAGACCAACAAGCTACTTAATAAATGAGGAAAATATTTGAAAAGACATTTCAAATATGTGGGGGCAAAGGGTATACGGGACATCTTTGTAATTTCCTTTCAGTTTTGCTGTGAACCTAAAACTGTTCTAAGAAAATAACGCCTTTTTTTTTAAAAAAAGTAGGCATTTTATAGCATAGGCTAAAACTGCATAGGCAACCATGACATAATTCTATGGACACACACACATCATATGGAAATATTCTTTGACTGGGTCCTAAAAAGTAATATAAAATGAAATAAAGAAAAATCAAATAATTTCTAATCAATCCTTTTACAATCCTGGGGATTTTTCATTTAGCTAAACCTACTGCAGAGATAACATAAGATGCAAGAGACAAACCAAAAAAAGAAAGAAAGAAAGAAAGAAAGAAAGAAAGAAAGAAAGAAAGAAAGAAAGAAAGAAAGAAAGAAAGGAAATAAGAAAGAAAGTCTGTTAAGCAGAATTTAAGTTGTCACACATTTATAGCCCCAACAAACGGGTACATTTGTTAACAGCCGATGAACCTATGTTGACACATCATAATCACTCAAACTCCACAGGTTACACTGGAATTCGCTATTGCTGTTGTACATACTACGGGTTTTGACAAATGTCTAATGACACATATCCATTATTATAGTGTCATACAAAGTAGTTTCATGGCCTTAAAAATCCTCTGTGCTCAGGGTATCCATACCCCAAACCCCAACCCTTGGTAACCACGGATCTTTTTATGGTGTCTATAGTTTTGTCATTTCCAGATGTCATGTACTTGGAATACAGAGTATGTAGCCCCTTAAGATTGGCTTCTTTCACTTAGCAATACGCATTTAAGTTTCCTCCATGGCTTTTCATGGCTTGATAGCACATTTGTTTTCAGTGCTGAATAATATTCCATTGTCAGGATGTACCACAGTTAATTTATTTGTTCACCTACTGAAGGACATCAGCATCATGGTTACTGCCAAGTTTTGACAATTATGAACAAAGCTGCTGTAAATATATATATATATATAAAAGAAAAGACATTTCAGAGAAGAACATATGACATCCAGTAAGTACATTTTAAAGTATTCAACATCATAAGTCATCAGGGAAAAAAGTTAAAATCACAATGAGATACCTCTATATACTCATTAAAATAGCTAAAATTAAAATGACTATCATCAAATGTTGGTTGGAATATAAAGCAACTAGAAATTGTATCTATTTTCTTGGGAATATAAAATGGTAAAATCAATTTGGAAAAACGTTTGACAGCTTCTGCTAAAGCTGAACATATATCTACCATTAAACCCAGATATTCTACTCCTTGATATTTGCCTAAGATGAAAACATATAGACACACAAAAACTTATACACAAATGTTTATGGCAATTATTTTTTGATAATGAAAAATCAGGGGGAGGGGACCCAAATGTCTATAAAACAGATGAATGTGTAAACTGCAATGTGTCCACACAAAGAAATAATAATTAGCAACAAAAAGATCAAACTACTAATTTAGCAACATAGATGAATCTCAAAATTATGTTGATTGAAAGAAACAGTGCATTCTGTATTTTTATACTTTTGTATAAAATTTAGAAAATACAAATAATCTATAATGACAGAAAGTAGACCTGTGGTTGCCTGGTGCCAAAGGCAATGTGTAAAATCAATTTTAGAGAGGAAAGAAGATTTGGGGAGGGAGATGGTGATAAAAATGCTGTCTCCATTGTAGTGATGGTTTCTTGAGTGTATATGGGTGTCAAAACTCACATAATTGTATTTACTGAACATAAATTAAATGGCAATAAAGTCTTTTAAAGAGTCATTTACCTGCTATTTTAGACAGAAATCATCAAGCATTGAGAGAAACATATGCAAGAGTTGGAGTAAAAGGTGGAGCCAAGGTTTAGTCCTATCTGATAAATATCAGGAAGACAGAATCAAGAGAAAGATATCTTTGGTCTTAACTGCAAGAGATGGCGACTTACCAGGTCTGACACTGATGTGTTCAAAGGTTCTGGAGTCATGATAGGAGATGTTACCTCACCAAGTTGCTTTCTGTGATCCATTCCTTCTTTAGCTGATCCCCATACTCCCTGACCCTGAAGCTATGGATTCCAAGGTTAACACCCACCTTAGAACTCTACCAAATAAATAGTAAGATATTATCTGTTAAGCCAATGTTTCAAGTAGTGATGTCTAAAAATCATTTAATGTCCTTTTCCTTCAACACCCCCACCCCAGTTGAGACATTTGACTTTTAACAGGGTGCTCCCACATTTACTAGAATCCACACTGTAAACTCTCTAAAGGTGTGAGTCACGGCACTAAGACTGATGAAGGGCAGGATGAGTTCAATCAATGGAGCTTTTAGATTGGCTCCTGCAACCATGAGATATTTTCCCCTCTAACAGTAAGGTCAGCCCTACCAAACTATAAAGGAATGAAGACCAGGACTTTTAGCAAATGGAAAATCACCCACACAAAATCAGAGTGTCCCCAGGACAAATGGCACCTTTGCTGGACATCTTCTGAGTTCTACCATTGTTGTCATCTCGTGCTTCAGTAGGGGACTCAGGTGCAAAGGTAGGGCACACCTGCCCCAGGTGACCTCCTCAGAACCCTGACCTATTTCTTTCAACTACTTGCCCATATGCAAAAGCAACCTAGTAGAATCAAAAGAGTTTCTTTTTAAAGCAGGTGTGTGATTTTGTGTGGGCAGCTCTTTAACTTCTCCCCTGTGAGAAATGCTAACATCTTGAGCAATCAAAAATTATATAGCATGTGTAGTAATTGTTTCACAAGCTAATAATTTTTCTCCTTCTCTCCTTTTCCCTTCCCTCAGTGCAAGGTGTAGTGGCTTGAATTGTGTGCCACAAAAAGATACACTGAAGTTCTGATTCCCAGTACCTGTGAATGTGACCCGATTTGAAAACAGGGTCTTTGCTGATGTAATTCGTTAAGGATCTCCTGACAAGATCATCCTGGATTTAGAGTAAGCCCTGAATGCAATGAGTGGTATCTTTATAAGAGGAAAGGACATGCAGAGACACAAAGAAGGCCATGTGAAGATAGAGGCAGAGAGGAGTGACGCAGCTGTAGGCCACGGAGCACCAAGGACCACTGTGAGCCACCAGCAGCTAGGAGGAGGCAGGAAAGATTCTCCCCTAGAGTCTTCTGAGGGAGCACGGCCCTGCTGTAACCTTGATTTCTGACTTCAGGCCTCCAGAACTGTGAAAGAATACATTTCTGTTGTTTTAAGCCACCCAGTTTGTGGAAATTTGTTATGGCAGCCCTAGGACATGAAATATACAGGCCAATTCTATACTGGTGCACCCAGAGCACCAATAATATTTAATTTAGCCCATGTCCCAAAGCTATGTCAGAGGAGCAAAGAACTAAAATTATAATCACTAATTTTTCATGCTGGATGCAGTGGCTCATGTACTTAGCGTGGATGAGGCAGAACGATGGTCTGGGCAACACAGAAAATTCTCTCTACAAAAATATTTTAAAAAATAAAAAATTTGCTGGGTGTGGTGGTGCATGCCTGTGGTCCCAGCTACTCAGGAGGCTGAGGTGGGAGGATCACTTGAGATTGGGAGATTAAGGCTGCAGCTGCAGTGAGCCAGATTATGCCACTGCACACCAGCCTGGACAACAGAGTGAGATCCTGTCTCAGAAAAAAAAAAAAAATTGTAAATCTAGTTTAAGGTAGAAGCCAAATACTAAATGATATCATGTAGAGAAAAACGAAGAGCTGTTAAAATCGCATAGTGGTACAAGTATTTTGAAAAACAGCCTGGTATTATCTTGTAAAGCTGAAGATGTGCACATCCTTTCACAGAACATGACTGCAGTAGAGAAACCGTTGTACATATTGACAAGTGTGGAAATCTTTCTCAAATCTTTCTGATAGCCACAAACTGGAAATAATCCAGATGTCCATCAACAGAATAACAGTATACAAAATGCACTGTATGTTTACAAATAAAATGTTATTCTACAGTGCATATTCATAAAATACAGCTACATGCAACCAACTGGATGACTTTTTCAAACATGATGTTGAATCAAAGGCAAGAAGATAGAGAGAGAGAGCATGATTTCATTTATATAAAATCTTGAAGATAGTTCTCAAATGTAAATTATGTTATTTGAAGATGAATACTTGGGTAGCAAAACTATAAAGCAGAACAAGATAGCGATTAATATAAAATTCAGGATAGTAGCTAACCCTAAGAGGGAAAGTCAGTGGTTATGATAGGGAAGAAATATACAGGGCTGAGGGGAGGAGTGGGCTTTTATTTCATTGGTAACTTTCTTTTATTTGGTTGGGTGGTGGTTTTGTGATTATTTATATTTTTTCTATACCTTTATTCATTATATTCTTTTCTTAATATAAAGTATTTTTTAAATAATTATTTTGAAAAATGATAAAGAATAAAAAAGGAATGAAACATATCAGCAGAAGCATAAAATGTTCCTATTCACGTTGAAGAAATGTGTATGTTTTCATGTGGTTCTTTCACATTATCTTTCCCGCTCTGGTTTCCAGTCTGTCAGCTAAACTCTTGTCAAGACATTTTCTACTGAAATCCACAGTTCTGGAGAAGAAAGGAATATGATGAAAAAGCTCAGCAAATCTTACCCATTACCTTGGAGTCAGGGCTCTACGGAGAATGTGGTTTAGCTTTGCCACAGACTACCTTCCCCAAAGCTGCTAAGTGGTGACAGAGCTTGGTTGGGGATTGGTGTAGGTGCAGAAAGAGGCCAGCTAACATATAGCACTTTGCCAATTCAGAACGGATTTTCACATGTTCTTGTCTGAGCCTCACCCTAGATCTGTGAGAACACCTTACTGCTGCTGTTATACTTTTGAGATTGTTAGTGCTGCCGAGAAATTAAGGGACTTGTGCAAAGTCACAAACTAAGGAAATGACAGGGCCAGAATTGGAAACCAAGTTTTCCCCAGTGGAATTTGATGATCTTTAATGGGGTTCTGCGGCAAACTTACTGACATCCACATAAATGTGGCAGGAGATTCTGCAGTACTTAACTGATTTGATGCAAATGTCTCATACTCAGGCTGTCATGGTGGGCTGTGAGCCAGCAGGCTCTGATGGGCTGTGCAGAACATAGACATTGTTTAAGCTAATCACAATATATCTGAAGACATTAGTCTTTTGTAAGGCTTGTACGTATGGCATAGTCAGAATACAACATTAATATTGCTCATGAGGGTTTGTACTGCTTAGCGAAGTCCTTCATTTCTCTTCCATGTGGTTGATATTCCATCCCCCCACCCCAAATATTACACACTCCTAGCCAAACCTCAGTTCTTTACAAACTCAAAGCAATGAATCACTTAGAAAATCATTTCAGATAAATAGACAGAATCAGATCTCCGTCTGGATTTCCTGCTAAAGAAAGTAGTGTGCCGACCCCGGCTGTTTCATATTGCTGCCCTCCATGCCAATAAATCGACCATTTGCAATATTGCTTCTGCCAAGAAATCCCCCAGGTCCTCATGAGGTTTCAACAGAGGATATCTGAAAAGACTGAACAAATATCATTGTTTCATCCTCATTTCTGTCCTTAAAGCTTTTGCAAATTTAAGCAAGCTATTTTTTATGATCTCCTCAACAAACTGTAGAAGTCTACTGAAACCAGTCCTGATATTAGTACTTTGAGTTTTGGTGTCAAAAGATAAAGTTTGCATCCATTAAATGCTTTGATAAAGTAACTTTGAAATAAAATACAAGCTAAAATAAAATCCAAACTGAGGTCCCAGTCAGCATTAAGATGGATATTTCTCTTGCTTTTTCAAGATGATTTTATCATACACAATGCACTTGAGACGTAGGCCAATGTAATTTTGCAGAATGGTAAAGCTTCATTAAGATCACTAGAATCTGGTAGACAGAGACAAATTAAAGATGGCATTGTAATGAAAGAGCACATGGTTGCAATGGTGTTTGCTTATTATCTATTAAGCTGCATGTGATGCTGGATTTAGGCATAATTTACTCCCTATTCTAAGATGGGACTGGTCACCTTGTGGATATGTAAAAGAGCATTCAGGTCATCTCCTTTTCTCTCCTCAGCCCTGCCTGAGAATTACCTTCATAGTACAATTGCACAGGCCTTCATCACCTAAAATAATCTCTCCAATTCAAATGAAAAACAAGAAGAAAACGAGTTGGAACCTTAGTACAGTATACCTCATTTGAAGAATTACGAAACCCTACATCTAGAGTTTATCTTTTAAGTTAGGATGGCACACGTATCACATAATCAACATATAAGAATAAGGCAATTATTTTATTTTTAGAATCTGGTAGAGTTCAAGGAAAGGCCATGGAGAGAATGACTGTCATCTGGAGCTGGAATCTAGCGTATCTGAGGTGCATGACTCTGGTGAACCAAGTAACAATGGCATCTCTTTTCTCAGTGCTCTCACTGTGCATCTACATCTAAATGAAATTGTCTTGGATACGAGAATACACAAAGATATAAAGAGGAACAAATCAGTCTGGATTCTTAGACCAATAATTGCAGAAAATTTAAGTATTTTACATCTACAGGAAACCCTCACTTGAAATTGCTGGAAGACTTAAAACTCATAAACCTCAGTTTCCAAATCTGTAAAATAAGGATAATAACTGTACTTTCTCTACTGGGTTGCTGTGAAGGTTTAATGAAATCATGTAAAGCACTTAACAAGAGTTGAATACCTAGTAATTGCTTAATAAAAGTTACAATTAATGATTATATTTACATTATTTTCCCAGCTAAAATATTCATTTGCATATAAAATTTTAAGTTTAATAGGTGAAACAATAATAAAAATACCATATACCAGAGTATGGTGTTGCAACCTAAAAATCAATTTTTCCTCCATTATGTCATTTACTGTTCACAGACATCTCAAGGTTCTATATTTCCATATTCCAGAAGAGAAAACCAAAACTAATCTCTCTGGAGAGTTCATACACAGAAAGCAGAAATATTGCCTTGCACTTGTATAAATCTATCGTGTTAAAGACTGTCTCAGACGTTTCCCAAAATTGGTTTCAACTATTTTAAACTAATATGACTTTGAACTATATTTTTATAATTTTGATCATGACGAAATGTTCTTAAATTATACTCTGACCATCCAGTCAGAAGTGCCATATTCAAGCAAGCCTTTTCATTTTCCTTTTGTGTCTCTTTCTTTAAAAGAAAGAGAATATTAAAGGTATGTGTGCAGGAATATGTCATGTATGCAAAAGCACCTCATGGGATTTTAATCAGCAGGTATCTCAGGGATCTTTTGCAAGCAAGATGAAATAGAGGTGCAGATAAGGTAGTAGCTTTATTTTCTTTGCTTGTTTTCAACAAAGGCTTTATCCAATTAACCATGGGGTAGGTTAATGATAATTTATTATAGAAAAACTGTGTTAAATCTATGAAGTGTTGTTATTTTCATGGGAGTTGTGGGGTGATTAGAAAGATTTAATGGTTCCTTAAAATAGCAAATGACACCTACTCTAGGTAAAGCAATGAGCTAGCTCCCTCCTGTCTGAACAATAGAATCACCTGGAGCTTTCAGAAATGACTCAAGTCTGCACCTCACCCCCAAGAGATGGTGACTTAATGGGTCTGCAGTGGGGCCTAAACACTGTATATGATGCAAAAGCTCTTTAGGCATTTCTAGTCTGCAGCCATGGTTGAGAGTTACTTTGATATTACTGTGATAGATGAATAAAAAACAAAATTTAATGTCCCAACAAGGAGCTTCAAATCCTGCTTAAGGAAAATATACTTCAAAAATGTATTGATATACTTTCAACAGGTGCTGAATGACCTGATTGCTGATAAATTTCATATTCCTTTCTCTTCCTTTCTCTCCTGTCTCATCTATCCCTCTAGCAATAAAATGATTGGAGGCCAGAGACGTAGAGAAATTACACCTTAGAATAAATTGTAGAAATGTCAAGGGCCACTTAATAATGTTTTGTTGCAGATACCCTTAATTATTCAGAAAGGACATTTTTTTGAAAAAGAGTGCCCAACAAGTATCCCCAAAAATGTGCCCAAAAGTGTCCAACTATAATTATAGATGCTTGGGGAGTATGCTAATTGTGAAAACGGAGCATTAAGAATGGATTGTGCTGGCTTTATTTAAGACTCTGTTGATGCTCATGTGTTTGGTGATAAAAAGGAATCCAGGGCTTTCCCATTAGTTTTATCTTCATCCCTGCCGCTCTCACTAAACCACATGAAGCTATAATGTGAACCCAGTTTTGTTATACCATGAGGAACGAAGCTTGCCTTGTTCATAGGCTATGCCAAAAGCTGGAAAAGTCCCAGTGGAGGAAATCTGATTCCAATTTGGGTATGAAAGTACAATTCCCCCCTGCCAGGTTTAAATTAAGAGCATATTACTCATTTTTAGTTAATTTCTCAGCCTACAGAATAATTTGGCACATGTGTGCAGTATATGTTCTCTCAACTGCTTCCTTAGGGACCCCGACCTTGATGGGATAGTCGTAATTGGGGGGAAAAGTTAATCAATGAGAATCGTGGTTAAACACCCTATTTATGTAAGAAAATACATGTACTAAAATTAAAAGCAGAGCAATCAAAACAAGAGGAGCAGATTAATACATTTTTCTTGTCTCTGACAATCTTTTTCTTAATGTCAAGGCCTGAAGCCCATGAGGGTAGAGAAATGAAATGCAATGGTTCTCAAAGCACGTGTACTGAGAAGAAAGAGGATCACAGCAAGTCAGCGTGGGGGAAGCCATCCTGTTCATGGGGAAACCAAACCTTCCCATGGATTTTAAATCCAGATCCTTTCTTGTAGATTTCTTATTGGTGTACTGAAAACTTCAAAGAGATTTTTCAGGCTTTACATCCCTTTTAAGTGTATTCCTTTTAACATGAAAAATTATTGTGATTGTAGTCTCCCTACTTCAGAAAAATACACAATGTTCAAAAGCTCCTATGTTATGTATGTATGCGTAATACACATTTATATATTATATATACTATAAAGTGCAATTGCATTTACATACATTTGAAAAACAGTGGTGGATACAAGGTCACCTCAGTTTCTCCCTGTTGTGTAGTCAATAGTCATTCTTTCCTTTGACAAACAAAATACATTCCTAGGTCACCATCCTAGGTGTCTGCGGTTCGCTCACTATGTTCTGAAGATTCTTGAGTAGGATACTTCTTCCTTCTGACTCGGTTTCTTTTTCCCTGCACCTCACCTGACCTTCATGACTGCCATCCTTCCATCTGATTTCCTCACCCCAGGCATGGAACAAATTTCTCCCCTTCATTGGCTAAAATGTTACTCATACAATAGTGTTGTGCATAAATAAGACTTTCGATAAAAATCTGGAAGTAACAGCAGGGTGCTATCACACCACAGCAAGGGAGGCCATTTAAAATTGAACATCACACATTGTGTTGGCCAGTCATGTGTCAAGCATGCCTTACCAAATATTGTTTCACACTCCCACCCGCTGCCCCTTTCTTCTCAGGATCTAGCTGGGATCTGCTGTCTTCTTTTTGGCAAATGGAGGAGTTGGAGTGCAGTGGGGAGATCAGAGTTAGCTGCAGTCTCGAACTCCTGGGTTCAGGTGATCCTCCCACCTCAGCCTCTCCTGAGTAGTGATGTGCTCTCTTCTAACCAATAATTATTTTAACCAATAATTTATCCTACCTCTAGCACCCCTATATCAACAACCTTTCCTCCTGCCTCAGACCCTCTACCACAGCAATGAGGATTCCAGCCTAGCTTGTCTCTGACATCAGGAGTAAATGGAAAATCTCTATTATTCCATTACACAGAAACATTTCAATCTCTTTGTTATTATTGTGTGTTTTATGATTAATATAAAAAGCCCCATTATGTGTCTTTCTTCCTGCCCTTTAAGAGCAATCTGCCCATACTTCTGTCAATTGTAGCACAGTATCTTTTTCTCCCTGCAATAACTATGACTGAGAACTATTTATCTGGCTTACAGCAGCATTGGCGCACCTCTTAGAACCCCCTTCAACATGCCCAGTTAAAGATCTACAGCCACCCCAGCTTGGAAACAGCTGATCTCTACATCAGTAAAACTCGGGAGTGGGCAAATGGGGTCTTTGACACAGTTCACTTTTGGTGAAAACATGCTTTATCATGAATTTTGCTCCTTGTCCTTTTCCTCACCTGCTTTTTTCAATAAAGACGATGAACACTTTTGGAAACAAAAGTAAAGGAAGACCTGTCGCAAGGTGTTAACTCTCCCCGAAGCACAGCATTTGAATGTGCAACACAATCTTAAGCCAAGACAGTTTAAAGGAAGAATGAGCGTCTCTGGCTGTGAGATATGAATCATCCCAAAACAGAGGGAGAATATGTCTTTGGGGGAAAGGGGCCTTCCCAGCTTCCTGGAACTGTACAGTATAACATGACTTCCTATTCCATCTTTCTATTTGCCTCCCTTTTATACACTAGCTTACTTTAACAGAAGAATTGAAATGGATGAGGTCCTAGTGAAGTCATACCTTCCTCTTCTCCTCTATAGTACTGGATTAATAGCTCAAGCCTGTGCTTCTTTCTTTATCTTCCAAACTGCCCACAGCCCCTACTTCATACTAGGTATTCAACAGATAACTGGTGCTTAGTGCGCGGGTCTTACAAAACACTGATTGATTTCTGAATGTTAGAAATATGCATCTCTCTTCCTTACAAAAGTTAATTAAATTGTGAACTCGCCAATCATGTTGTACACTTGCATTTTGGAAGAGTGCCAAGCTAATATTCAGTGGCTGGCATAATGTTGCAGTGGTTACAATTATGAATCAGAATCAGACCCCCTGGGTCTGCAACTCAGCTCTGACATGTACCAGGTGACCCAGGGCAGGTTATTTAATACGTCTGGCATAGTTTCATCATATATAAAATGGGAATAATAAAGTACTGGCTTCATGGGTTTGCTGCAAGAATAAAACAAGACAATTTCTGTTTAATGCTTAAAATGGTATATAGCAAGAAATTCAAACATGGCTTTGTATATCTGCTTTCACTGAAGTATCTGTGTGATAGATGTAGGTTTCAAGGTAATGGTAAAGCTGAACTTAGAACATACAAAGAAAAGTGCAATGAATTGGTTACACAGCTCTAGAAGTTCCAGCCTCTTTGAAACTATAAAATGCAGAGGGGAGAAAAAAAGGAACCAGTTATGAAGAGATTTCTTTAGAAAGATCTGTAACTGACTGAGTCCCTAGAATTTGTCTGGGAGTAGATGGCTGGGATGGGTGGTCTTGTTACCTTTTAGCCCACTGTTTTGTAAATTTGAACTGAGAAAGGGATTCAATGGGAGTATTTTGAGACCTCTCTATACCATGTCTGGGGCTGAAGAACACTGTGGATCTCACTCCTGCTTCAGGGATCAGGAGAGCTGAGTAAACAGAGATGGGCTCAGTGCCTGGGAAACAGAGGCAGGACCATTTTGCTGGGTTAGAGACAGGCTGCAGAGCCAGTATTTCTCAGAGCAAAGGGTTTAGCTGCTTTTCTGAGGAGCAGATGCTGACTATGCAGGAGAGAGAAAGTTACCTGGTACATGTACAGTCACATAGAGTTGCCTGAGAGGGCTAGAGGACCCCAGCAGCTAAAGCCAGAGGGGAGCATCAGTGTTTGAAAGGAATCACATGTAACCACCCAGTGCAAGGATGCATCGGTGTGTTCAAGGTTATTGCAAGAGGGTGAGTGCACCTAGCTTCTGCAATTAGATTTGGGAAGAATCAAGCAAGTGTTCCAGAGAGAAGTAGACAGCTTTTTCAACATTTGCCAGGCTGGAGACTCAGCAAAGAGTTTCCGTTAGAATCCAAAGACAGTCTGCTGGCAGAATTCCTCCTGGCCCGGGGGAGGTCAGTCTTTGTTCTATTAGGGCCTTCAACTGATTGGATGAGGCTCACAATGTTATGGTGGTTAATTTGCTATACTTAGAATGTACTGTTTTAAATGTCAATCTCATCTAAAAAAAATACCTTCACAGAAACATCACGAATAATAATTGACCAAATATCTTGGTACTATGACCTAGCCAAGTTGACCCATAGATTTAATCATCACAGGTGCAGGGAAGAGTATGTGAGCAAGTGAATGAAAGAGGAAAGCCAGACACATCCCTTTCCCACTTTGGGTTTGCGGACTGGGGAAAGTGGGGAGGAGACTTGACGTTAAATCACACAGTGACTCTGATTTATTATGTACCAGATGTTCTGATTGTTCACATAAAAGTATCTGTACAACCCAAAGTATACATAGGATGCTGGGAAAGAAAGTCATGATACTGCCTGAGCAGGCTAAAATATTAAACTTTTTAAAAAGAATAGCAGTATACCAAAAGAACAAAACAAGTTTTTCGATTACCCCATAAGTACTCATGCACAGTATACCAGTTACATGCCCCTGGTACATGGTAAACATTCAGTAAGTACTCACTACTATTACTACATATACATACACATATGATAATTTCCAATAAATCCCACACAAAATCTATATACTTATATATATATATGCTTTTTTGATGGTTCCACATAAATTTAGACTGACGGCCTGAAATAGCAGCAAACATTTCATGCAACTGTTTAACAGGTAGAAAAAGAAAACAATTTTAAAATATATTTACTTCTTTTATAAAATTATATTCCAATGACTGCTTTATGTTTTGAGGTTTCACATGAATATAGTTCCTGAACTTTGTTCTGTGGTGGGATTTATATATATAAACTTTAAAACTTAAACATATTCATGCTATGGCAAATATAGTGGTCTTTGCTGATGTTCATCATTGTCTGTAGTCTTGGAGCACCATTGACTCTTAGGTGAACCAATGATCATCTTGCTCAATTGAAGTAGGAAGGTGTAATTAAAGAATTTGCTTACTAGTCTACTTTCCCTTGCTCCTTCTCCCTCTGAGTTTCTCTCTTCACAATATACCTGCCTACTCTGCTACCCTGGATTTCAGAAAACATAGTTGTGTGTGGTACTCAAAGTAAGTCGATCAGTCAGAGACATCAGTTAGCTTCACCCAATACTGGCGTTCAAAGGTTCTTTCTTAGATGTTATTCTCTAGGCTGTACAAACAGCCTTTTAAGAGATGCTTTTAAGGTTGGAGATGAAGATCAATAAGAATAAATTGGATGCCCAGATCTAAGGATATAAAAGGCTTGCATTAAGACAGAAATTGGCTTTCTTACACAAATAAACCCTCTCAGTTATAGCTTTAGTGGGTTTAATTTAGCCATGGGCTTCTTGATAATCATTTTTTTCTTGTTTTTTCTTGTGTTTGCTTGTTTTATTATCTTTTATTCAAGGGAGTTAAGACTGATTACACAACACTTAACCCAAGATTGTTATATAAATTTTGACTTTACTTTTAAAAATTTCTGCTAAAGCACTAGCTGAAGTAGTTCTTATTTCAAAATAAAATGTATGTGTAAACTCATGGGACCTACAACTCAAAATAAATTACTGTAGTGGACCACTGGTTAAAAAGAGAGGTGGGGGGGCGGAGCAAGATGGCCGAATAGGAACAACTCCAGTCTCCAACTCCCAGCGCGAGCGACACAGAAGACCGGTGATTTCTGCATTTTCAACTGAGGTACTGGGGTCATCTCACTGGGGAGTGCCAGACAATCGGTGCTGGTCAGTTACTGCAGCCCGACCAGCGAGAGCTGAAGCAGGGCGAGGCATCGCATCCCCTGGGAACCGCAAGGGGGAAGGGAATCCCTTTTTCTAGCCAGGGGAACTGAGACACACAACACCTGGAAAATCGGGTAA
>NW_016806966.1:938023-947239 GCF_001698545.2 Rhinopithecus bieti | reverse complement strand
AAAAAATAAAAAATAAAATAAAATAAATAAAATAAAAAGAGAGGTGGACTGGGGATGGCATTGTGTTAAGTCTTACTTTCCTGAACAATAAAGGGAAAGACGGCTGCATCCTTTGGCAACATACTGCATGTTCACTAATTTGTGGTGAAGGTTTAAACAAAATTCATGCTGGAAAATCAAGCAGTTTCAGGAGCCCCATTCTCATTCCATCAGACCACTTTGAAAATAACATACTGCCAAGTTTTTGAAAGTGGGATAGAAAGAATGTCTCGCCATTGACTTTTCAATGCTGAATAAATCAAAAGACTTGCCAAAGGGAAGACAGAATGAACACCAGCATCCACAATGAGGCCGGCAATGGCCCTGGTAAATGTTGAGTCTCGGAAATTGAAATTGTGACACTGTACTCATATTAAGCAGCAGGAAGGAGATGATCCTCAGAATTCTGTCAATTTAAGTGTCTGATACCCTTTCAACAACCTGTGCCTTTTTGTTACAACTCAGAAAAGCACTTTATAAAAAAAAAAGTGTGTTTTTTAAAATCAGTTCTCTAGGCTGTAAATCATAACCAATTCATATTTCTTAAACATCTGCTAGGAGCTTTAACAGACATTAATAAAATTGGGTAGGAAATTTACCATAAAGAAGAGATACAAAAAAGAAGGCACACTTACATGAAAATATAAAAAGAAAGAATGGGCTTGGAAAGAAAAATGCGTAGAGAGAAGAAAGCCGCCCATCCAGTTTCCACCCTGGTATTGCCTGTGATTGCATCACATTGCAAACTCTCATTGGCAGGCTTGTTGATTTTGTTTTTGGGTCTTGAGATCATTTTATCACAATTTCTAAGATGTTACCTTCTCCCCTCTTTCAGGGAAGGGCTCCCCATGCCTCTGAAAGTTACTGAAAGGCAAGTCCTACTGAAGCCCCAATAATTGAAAATCTCAGAAAGTGGTGAAAGTGACCAGAGCTCTCCCTGCCAGCAGTCATAGGGCTTTCCAAGTAGGCAACCAGGAAAGTAAACATGCCAAGGGGCAGAACAGGAGGTCCTCTCTGGGTAAACAAGGCATGCTTCCCACATGACCTCTGTCTGACCTCCCAAGGGAAAAAGCCAAAGTAGTCAGCACCTCCAGCCAGTGGAAGCTGCATCGCGGTGACAACTGGCGCAGGAACTCCCCGGCTTTCTGAAGGAGCAAAGCAATGACACAGCAGTATTTCTAGGCAGAGTGATCATACTGCAGAGGCTCCTTTATTCTCAGTCTCTTCTCCATTACTTGTCACATTTCCCTAACTGGTAAATATCAGTTAGACTTAGGGAGATTCGTTATGAACCCAGTTATCCTGTTACTCTCAAATGGGATGAGTATTTACAATCTATAACATGTGATATATGAAGATGCAAGGCCCTGTTAATTTTAATTGGGTTCCCAAGTAGGTCAGAGAATGCTGAGCTGCTCTCATGGTTTTGTGGGCTTGTTTCAGCAGAGGAACTAGCAGCAATCACCATGACCACCCTTCTTATAAAAATGATAAATAAATACGGAATGAGACTTTGGGGCCAAACTGGCATTGGTATCATTTAATTTCATTTTGTGTTTTCAGCCAATTAAATGAATAGGTGCCTGTGGTAATTGAACTCACTTTGATAATTAGGCCTTAAGGATTCTTAAATTACTGAATGTTAATGAATATTTCCCAAGTATGGTCCCTGTATCCTAAGTGCTGCCAAATGGAATTTGCCTGTTTATCATGAAAATATAGTTCTTTAAAAAATTCCACATAGGAAATAGAAACTAGAAACAGAAGCCAAGGCAGGCGAATCACAAGGTCAGGAGGTCGAGACCATCCTGGCTAACACAGTGAAACCCCATCTCTACTAAAAATATAAAAAATTAGCCGAACATGGTGGCGGGCACCTGTTGCCCCAGCTACCTGGGAGGCTGAGGCAGGAGAATGGCGTGAATCCGGGAGATGGAGCTTACAGTGAGCCGAGATCGCACCACTGCACTCCAGCCTGGGCGACAGAGTGAGACTGTCTCAAAAAAAAAGGGGGGGGGGGGGAACTGAGGACTCAGTTATGTTGCTTTTCTTTACAGGATTGAGCAGGTTGAGGAAATTTAAATCTAAAAAAAAATTTACTATGAAAGAGACGTAGTTGAATTTACCCCTTGGAACTTGGAAGGCCATATATAATAGTATGCAAATTAAAGCCATATACAAGGAGGATACTGCTGCTTCACCAAAGCCACCTGCAAATAAACAACTGATAAATGTCCACTATATTTACTAATAATTTGAGGCTAAGGATGGGGAACGGTCTGGGCTGTCATGGAGGTGTACTCTGCAGGTAGAAATTTACAATGGGCCTGCTCTGGTGATTCCACCACGATATGAGCCATACCAAGTATTCTTATCTGAAAGCTGTGGTTTCCATTTTTCTTGGTATTGTTTTACGAACCTTTATTATTTGTCCCTCAGGCTTACAGTGCAAATCAGTAAATTGAAACACACTTAGATCAAACACTTACTGCAAACATTGAGTATTGAAGGAAACATTTCTAGAGCATACTGTTTCGCTTATTTATTTCAAATATTTCAAACATTCAAACATTTCAAATAGTCAAATATTTTCTTAAAATCTATAACAAAGCTCTTATATAATCTTCCTTAGAAGGGAAAGGTGTAGCAGGGGTAGAAAATTAGCTTCTCTTAAACATCTTTGCTATGATCTGAATGCCATTCAAATTCATATGTTGAAAACCTAAACACCAATGAGATAGTCTAAGGTGGGACCTTCGGATGGTGATTATATCATAAGCCCTCATGAATGGGATCAGTGGTCTTGTAACAGAGGCCCCAGAGAGCTATCTTGCCCCTTTTCTGCCATGTGAGATTACAGTCAGAAGTGGGCCCTCCCCAAACACCAAATCTGCTGACACCTTGATCTTGGACTTGCTAGTTTCCAGAACAGTCAGAAATGTATTTCTGTTGCTTATAAGCCCTAAAGTTCATGGTATTTTGTTATAGTAGCCAAAATGAACTAAGAAAATTATTTAGGTCCTAGGCCCTGTACTGAATCCACACATATGATTTCATCACTAAAAAGTCATGAGATTTTGAGGGGTGGAAGCTGCTTTTCTGCTAAACAAAACCATGTGGGACATTAGGGATAATTCAATATATTCTACACTAAACCGATCTATTATTTAAATCAATAAATTCACACTCAGTCACTGAGGTCAAACCATGCCCTGCCATTTCAGCACCTTTTTAAATGAACCTCCAGAGCCTTGGTCATATTTCTGCATAAAACATGGATAATAACCCTGCCAAGAAGGGTTGTTGTAAGCTTGATAGCATGAAAAAAAGCCATAGCAGAGCTCCTGGTATTTGATAAATGCTACTTGCTCTCTTTCCTTTTTCCCTTCTTGACAGAGTAAGGAATGTTCACATTTGCTGCATGCTCAAATTTGGTCCTAAATAAATTTTAATTGCACCATCTGATATAAATAACATTAAATATATGAATCATTAGTATTCAAATCACAAAGATAGGTTTTCAGTGTTTTTATAAGGTTCTCCTGCCCTTCCCCATATGGAGATATTTTTGTTCCAGCCATTTTATCTATGTTCCTCCCCTTCAAAGCTCACATAACATTTGTGAATACTTCCCATTGGTTGGAAATTAGTTATTTAGCCTCATTTAGATGTAAGAAAGCCGAATGTGTTAATCAGGGTTCTCCAGAGGGACAGAACAAATATCTATTGGTTTTATATATATATATATATATATATACACACACACACACACACACACACATATGAGAAAGGAAGTTTATTAGGGAGAATCAAATTGGCTTACACAATCACAAAGGTTAAGTCCCATGATAGGCTGTCTGCAAGCTGGAGAATGAGAGAAGCCAGTAGCATGGCTAGCTTGGCAGTCAGGGAAGCCTTTGGTAGCGTGACTCACTCCAAGTCTAAAAGTTTCCAAACCAGGAAAGCAAATAGTACAGCCCTCACTCTGAGGCCAAAGGCCTGAGAGTTCCCAGAAGGCCACTGGTGCAAGTCCCAGAGTGCAAAGGTCAAAGAACCTGGAATTGGATGTCCTAGCGCAGGAGGAGAAAAGGGGTACTGCTCTGGAAAAGAAAGAGAAAGAGAGACCAAAAAGGAAGAAAGAAAAAGAAAAAAAGAAAAGCAAGCAAGCTGAATGTCTCCCTTCTTCCACCTCCTTTGTTCTAAGTATTCCTGCAGCCCATTACAGGGTACCCACCCACACTGCGGGCATGTCTTCCTCCCTCAGTCCACTGACTCTCCTGTCAATCTCCTCTAGTAACACCTTCACAGATAGACGCAGAATTAATGCTTCACTGCCACTGAGCCATCCCTCAATCCAGTCAACTTGACACCTAATACTAACCATCATACCTGGAAAGTATAGTTTTTATATAGGAGGCCATGTGTCAGCTAAAAGTCAGATTCTATTACTGATAAAGAAGAATCTACTGGGTGTCAAGTGGTACTCTTTGCCACAATAGGTATTACAGAATTCAAAAGACATGATGGTGGCTTGAGTTTTAGATATATTTTGAAGGTAGAGGCAAATAAATTCATTGATTAATTGAATATAGAATGTGAGAAGAATCAAGGATGTGTCCACGAGTTTGGGGTATAAGCAATGAAATGAGAGTTGCCTTTGAAAGAGTTGGAGAAGACAGATGGGGAGTAGATTTTTTGGTGGGCTAAACCAAGGTTCATTTTGTGGTTTAGGGTTTGAGATACCAATTACACACAAAAGGAGAGACACACACAGACAAGTGATCTATAAGTCTGGAGTTCAGAGGGAAGGTCTGGATTGGAAAATTGATGTGGGAATCATTAAGGAATAGAAGAAAAGAGTCTCAAGTTCAGAGTGTGGGAAGCCCTAATATTTAGAGATCTAAAGAAACGAAAAAACCAACGAGAAACACTGAGAAGGTGCAACCAATATGATAGAAAAAAGTGAGTATGGCAAACTGGTAGTGAAAGAGAGGCAGAGCACTTGTGGAGGTTGTAGCTCCTGATGTCAGGACAAAGCCCAGCTTGAGACTAAGGCTTAATCAGAGCATTAGGGAGTGCTGTCTTCCCTCACTGCCACCATAACACACTCAGTAAAAATAGCCGTGAGATTCAACTGGAAGAGCTGCAAGACATAGATCATTACTGGGGGGCAGTACGAAGACAGATTAAAAGCCAATGAAATAACAGACATTGAGGAAATAATCTCTGTTAAATACACGGCATCACAAGGGGAATTTTAAGCCTGAGGGGCACTTGGGATAACATAACATCAACAAATCCCCAAACTCAGTCCAACTCCTGAATAGATGAATATGAACCCACAGTTAAGGTCCAGCTGAAGAAAAGGCATGCTTATCTCCAACCACAAGAAAAGATTTATCTCTGTGTCTATAGCCCTACACCAAGATGTCTAATTGTCAACTAAAAATTGCAAGGCATGTAGAAAGATAAATACACACACATACCCACCACACACTGAAAAGGCGAGGTAATCCTTGGCAATAGACTGCATATGACACCACAGATATTGGAACTATCAGACAGAGAATTTAAAGTGACTATGATTAATAGGCTATTAGCTTTAATGGAAAAAGTGACAACATGTAAGATCAGATTAATTCAGCAGAGTGTAAAATCTAAGAAGGAATCAAAAGGAGAAACTAGAAGACACAAACAAACAAATAGTAACAGCTATAAAGCCTCCGACAGGCTCATCACTAGAGCCAACACAGCTGAGGAAAGAATCAGTGAACTTCATGACAGGCCAGTGGAAATGATTCAAACGGGAATATAGAGAAAAGAAAAGAGTGCATAAAGAACAAAGCATCCAATGTGTGGGACAATTCTAAACTGAGTAACATATATGTAATCGAAATCCCAAAAAGAGAAGAAGGAGAAAATGGGGCAGAAGCAGTGTTTGAAAAAAAATGGCATAAAATTTTACAATATTAACAACAGACATAAAACCACAGATTTAAGCAGCTCACAGAATGCCAAGTAGGATGAACACCACACATGCACACACACACACACACACACACACACACACACACACACACATCTAGGTACATGGTATTTAAACTTTTGAAAACAAAAGTCAGAAAATGGTGAAGTTAGACAGAAGAAAAAAATATATACATATCTTATCTACAGAGGAACAAAACTAAAAGTTAAAATAGACTTCCTGTCAGAAACTATCCAGAAAGAAAGAAAATGTGGTGGCGTATTGAAAGTGCTGGGGATCCGAAAGTGCATGTGTGTCAGGGGATGTCAACCTAGAATTCTATATTTATTAAAAAGAAGTGAAAGGAAAACCAAAAGACATATCCAACAAAAATTGAAGCAATTAATTGCTAGACATACTTTGTAAGAACTGTTTAAAATTTTTCAGACAGAGGAACTATGATATCAGTCAGAAACTTGAATCTACACAAAGAAATGAAGAGAACAGGTACTGCAATAAATGACAGAAAAAAATTATTTCTTGCTTGAGATTGCTCTAAAAGATAACCAATACATAAAAGTGAAATAAATGACAACAACAGAACAAAGGATGGGTGAGGGAAATGGGACTATTCTGTTGTAAACACGCTTACACCACATGTGAAGCAGTATAATGTGATCAAAATATCGACTCAGATTAATTTAAAATGTATACTGTAAGCCGCAGGATAATCATTTAAAAGTTTTTAAAAAGAGGTTTAACTAGTAAGTCAATAAAGGAGATAAAATGAAACCATGAAAATGCCTAGTTAACCCAAGAAAAAGCCGACAGGGAAGAGTAAAGAAACAAAGAAAAATGTAACAAAGAGAAATAGCTAGCAAGATGTTAGATTTTAATCCAACCATATCGATAATCACTTTAAATGTAAATGGTCTACATGTACCAGTTTAAAGATAGATTGCCAGATTGAATAAAAAGCAGGACACAAATATGTGCTGCCTACAAAAATAAACATTTTAGGCCGGGCATGGTGACTCATCCCTATAATCCCAGCACTTTGGGAGGCCGAGATGAGCGGATCACCTGAGTTCAGGAGTTCGAGACTAGCCTGGCCAGCATGTTGAAACCCTATCTCTACTAACGAAAAAAAAAAAAAAAATTAGTCAGGCTTGGTGGTGCACACCTGTAGTCCCAGCTATTGGGGCAACAGTAGCTACTGAAGTTGAGGCAAGAGAATAGCTTGAACCTGGGAGGTGGAGGTTGCAGTGAGCCGAGATCACACCATTGCACTCCAGTCTGGGTGACAGAGCAAGACTCAGTCTCAAAAAAACAAAAAACAAAACAACAACAACAACAAAAAAAATTTTAAGCATAAAAACATAATGCATGTCTTTAAATATTTAAATAGAAATAATATAAAACACGTAAAATGCATTTTATATTTTAAGAAATATTAAAATTTAAAATCTTAATAAAGTGAGTCATTAACTTCCATAGGTGCTGACTGTGTGTCATACACATGTGCGTTTTACATTATCACAGCATCTTCTAAAGCATTCATGTTTTACTTGAGAGATTAGAAAACTGTAGCTTGAAAAGTTAAATAATATGTGCAGTGTTTTTTAGCTATAAGTGGCAGAGGTAGGATTAAAACCCAGGATGTCTGATTAGAAATCCTACACAATGATTCACTATTTGGAACTGCCACTACGTATAGCTTTTGGTTATGAGTTTAATAATGCCTATGAGTCTATTGATCAAGAATGATTTCACAGTATTTTCTGATTCTTCCCAGTGCACGCCTTGAGCAATTATGAAAACAGGTCTGTTTTATTATAGAAAAAGTGAAGGGTGACAGCATGACCTCAATTGGAAATAGTTACAGTTTTACATGCCAATATTTTATAGGTCTATAATAGCATATTTATAACTTTTTAACTATCCAATTTTACTTGGCCCCAGTGATCTTAACTTCTCATGCTCTCAAGTTTTCTAGACACTAACTACATTAGACTATTTATCTTACTCTTTGCATAATACTCTTTTGTTTAGAAAGTAAATATTGGCTAGAATACCACATACCTTTGCAATATCCAAGTTTCTATAAACTTAGCATAGGTATCAATTTTTTAAACACCTTATCTATTACTTGTATATGTTTTAAGTCCATTAAGCTACGTAAAAAAATTTATGTAAAGATAAAGCCAGGAACTGGAAGTAATTTTTTGGGAAACATTGACTATCGCCAAGAAATGTTTATATAAGAAAATAAAAGCCAAAAGATTAATAGGATGTTTTTACTTAAATGCTAAAGTTGTAAATTTTATACTTTAGAGTTTTACTTTAGGTATGACTGACTCAACAGTCAACACAGAACAAAATCTTGTATTCTTTACCTAAGACTCACAAGGGTATATTTGGAATGAGAAACTTCACACTCAGTTTTAGCTACAGATGGTTGTTGTAAAGAATACTAAAAATGGCCATAAAGCAATTGGCCAATAAACACACTAAAAACAATAAAGTGTATCTGGAACAAACTGGCTTTATAATAGCACATACCACCCATTGTAACCACCACTATCAGTTTCAGCAATAAACAAATGGATATGAACTAGGACAAGCTGTTAAATTTTAATCAGTAATGCTAGGCTGTAACTAGAAGTGAGAAAATAAAACTTGGAAAAAATGTATTATCTGACTGACGGGGGGAGCATGTCCTTGTACAGCTGACTAAGGATCACTCTCTGCTCTAAAATTTTTCTAACTCTTCGTCAGTCTTCTGGTTTTTCTGATTGATTCTGGTGTCCGGTTGGTAAAATATATATTTGCTTGTGCTCTTTGGCCCCTAAAGCTACCACCATGCTCCATTTTATCCATTAGAGGGAATAACAAATTGGAACAAAAGAGCAATAGTTATCAGCCTGATTTTTCTCAGCTCACAATAACTGATGAGCTAAGCTCTTTCTTCTCATTGCTCCAGACATGAACAAATCCCACATGTTTACTTGTCTTTGTTTTCAAACTACTATATGTGATTCCCCCCAAAATCATTTTTTTCTGTTGATAGTTGAATAAAATCTCTTTACTTAACATTATACTATACTATACTTACTATATCTGATACTTACTATATTTTAGTACTTTATACTTAACATTGTAATAATAATATTTTGTATAAATGTGTGTGTGTATATATAATATATATACAT
>NW_016806966.1:928792-937739 GCF_001698545.2 Rhinopithecus bieti | reverse complement strand
TATATATATGTGTATATATATATATATTTTTTTTTTTTTTCCTCGAGACGGAGTCTTGCTCTGTTGCCCAAGCTGGAGTGCAATGGCATGATCTTGGCTCACTGCAACCTCTGCCTCCTGGGTTCAAGCAGTTCTCCTGCCTCAGACTCCTAAGTTGCTGGGATTACAGGTGCATGCCACCACACTCAGCTAATTTTTTGTAATTTTAGTAGAGACAGGGTTTCACCATATTGGTCAGGCTGGTCTCAGACTCCTGACCTCGTGATCCGCCTGCCTCAGGTACCCAAAGTGCTGGGATTACAGCGTGAGCCACCGTGTCTGGCCTATTATATGTCTTGAACACTTATCTGTCAGATACTAAAAAACCATTTTAGAGACTTTTCTTAATTTAATATTTACAACAGTTATCTGAAGTAGGTTTTACACTGTGACCATTTTATGGATGAATAGAGTAAGAAATAGAAAAGTTAAATATCCCCCTCAAGAGTACCCAGCTAGTATGCTGTGAGCTTGCATTTAAATCCCCATGTAAGAGAGTGGCTCTCTCAGTGAGGGCGAGGACTCTGTTCTCTGTATCTCCACATTTCGTAAGACTTGGCACATACAGTTTATTAAGCATTAAGTGAATTATTTTAGGAATTTTAAATATTAGATCACTTAACAGAATTAACATAATTTATCGTGACAAATTGTTTCCGCTTAGTTCTCTAGGAACATCTGAAACTTGTTTACTCATTCAATAATATTTATTTGGCCTTAATGTCTTATATTCAGCATTGCAGTAAGAGCTGGGGAAAGCACGATGAACTCAGTCCACACTGTGAAAATACTTACAGTCTTGAAGTCGTTACTTTTGTGTTCAATATGCCGCAGGAGCCTAAAGGAGGGACGATGGGGAGTCAGGAAAAGCTTCACAGGGAGAAGGATATATGATACAAGACTTGGAACCCATGTAGCCAATTGGAACTGATGTATCCAAGGGGAGCAGAGCAATTAAACGCACTGAATGTGATTAGCTAAGGAATCATTTTGCATGACTGCAACCTCAGGCATGAGTAAGGAGAGGACTTTAAGAGAGACCAGCTGTCAGGGTTCAAGTCATGGAGAAGTCTGTTGACTACAAAAAAGCACAGGTTTAAGACTTTAGCAATGGCAAGCTGCTTGAAAACGTTTAAACACAGAGATATGCTATGATTGGATTTGCTTTTATAATTTTAAGACAATTAATAGCTTATTCAATAGTAGTTCAGATGAGGTATTATAGGTACCTAAGCCCTAAGGAAAAGTTAGTGAAGATGAGAAGAGAGTGAGCATTATTAGCACTTAGACTTGACACAATATGATAGGGAAAGGGATAAACTAAAAATATTGGTATTAGCATCTGGTGTGGGAAGCCTTGTCATTAAATAAGATGAGAAATTAACAGAGAAGGAAAAGATTGCATACATAATTATAAGCCCCATAGTGACATTTTAGTCAATAATTGGGATAGAATATATGATAGTGGCCCCACAGGATTATAATGTAGGTGAAAAATTTTATCACCTAGCAATGTCATAGCCATCACAATATCATAGTGCAATGCATCACTCATGCATTTGTGATGATGTTGACATAAACAAACTTACTGTGCTACCAATCTCATCATATAAAAGCATAGCACAATTATGTATAATACAAAACACTTGATAATGATAATAAATGACTATGTTACTGGCTTATGTATTTGCTATACTATTGTTTTTAATGTTGTTTTGAAGTAAATACATTCTACTTCTATTTTTTAAAGTTAACTGTAAAACAACCTCAGGCAGAGCCTTGAGGAGATATTCCAGAAGAAGGTATTGTTAGCATAGGACATGACAGCTCCATGCATGCTATTGTCCCTGAAGACCTTTGAGTGGGACAAGAGGTGGAGGTAGAAGACAGTGATATTGATGATCCTGACTCTGTGTAGGCCCAGGTCAATGTGAATGGTTGTGTCTTTGTGTTTAACAAAAGAGTTTTAAAATTAAAAAATAACTTCAAAATGTTAAAATAGTAAAAGCTTATAGAGTAAGGATACAAACAAAAAAAAATTTGTATAGCTGTTAATGTGTTTGCATTTTAGCCTATAAAAAGTTAACAAAACTTTAAAAGTTTATAAAGTAAAAAAGTTACAGTTACATTAAATTTTTTTTGAGATGGAGTCTCACTCTGACATTAATTTTATTAAAAAAATTATAAATTTATTGCAGCCTAAGTGTACAGTGCTTATAAAACCTGCAGTAGTATACAGTAATATTCTAAGCCTTCGCATTCACTCACCACTCACCCAGAGGCTCACCCAGAGCAATTTTCATCTGCAAATTCCATTCATGGTAAGTGTCCTATATACATGTACCATTTTTAATTTTTTATGCCTTATTTTTACTGTACCACCTTTATGTTTAGGTACATTTACATATACAAATACCACTGTGTTATAGTTGCTTATGTTATTTAGTACAGTAACATGCTGTGTAGGTTTGTAGTCTAGGAGCAATAGGCTATGCCATACAGCCTAGGTATGTAGTAGGCTGTACCATCTAGTTTTGCGTAAGTATACACCATGATGTTCACACAATAACAAAATCACTTAATGACACATCTCTCAGAATGTGTCCCTATAATTAAGCAATGCATAACTGCATTTAGTTTTAGGATATATAACATGTTTATATCCTAGTGGATATAGGGTGTCTTGTACACATAGTAATAGTTAATAATAATTCAGTTTATTGAAGAAAGTGAGAAGAGCATGAAAGATAATCATGTGGAACCACCAGTATTTAAGGAGTGATCAAAAGCTACAGTATGGGTGAATAAAACTAAGAAGGAGCGAACAAAGAGGCAAAAAGGGATTCAGGAAGTTATGCAATGGTGGAAGCCAAAGACTGTAGAGTTTGAAGGAAGAAATGCCAGCAATGTGTAATCCAGAAGAAAGATCATGTAAGATTAAGCACTGAAATGAAACTGGATTTTACAATCAGGAGATCATTGATGACCTCAAAGAAGGCAAACTTGGACAAGAATTGGGGGTGAATGTTTGCTCACGGTTGACTGAAGTGTAAATAGAAGATGAAGTAGAGATGTCAAGTACTGATTACTTTTTTTGAGGTGTTTGCTGTTAACAGAAATAGCAAACTGACACTATCTGGAGGAAATGCAAATGTGAGGAACATTTTTCTTTGTTTACTTAATTATCTTGTCTCTATTTTCGATTGTGAGAAAGTCAGAAAGGCTACTCAGTGCAGGCACGTTTCCTATAGAAAATTGAGCAGTGAAGGTGAAATCAGTTATTGCAGTTTGAAGAGAAAATGGGAAGTGTGGAAGAGAAGGCAGGCAGAAGCTGACTGCAGCTAGAGAAGTTTGTGGTGAATGCATTTTCTAGGTTTTGAGCACCAGGTACAAAACGCTTAGTGACAGGCTATATTGTTGCCTTTTTTTTTTTTGGTGCATCGTAATTGAGCTAGCAAAACTTTTCCCAACTTCTCTTCTCAAACTAGTCTGAAGCAAGTTGTACAGTTAAATTCTCTTTAAGAAAATTTGATTGTACTGCTTGACCACCTGTGTGCTTGTAGTCCTTGCTTAAAACCTGTTCAAGTGAAGTAGGTCTCTGTAAGCCTGCCCTGCTTACCCTTGGTGGTAAATAGGACCCAAATCTGGCCACTAAGAGTTCCTTTTCTTCTTGAGAGCATGCCAAACCATCCATTAAGAGATAGTCTACTTACGTTGCCTTGCATATGGCTGCACTTGTGACTTGCTTATCAAGAAGTTCTGCCTCCAGTGACCCAATTCTTGTCCAAGTTTGCCTTCTTTGAGGTCATCAATGATCTCCTGATTGCAAAATCCAGTTTCATTTCAGTGCTTAATTTTACATGATCTTTCTTGCGGATTACACATTGCTGGCATTTCTTCCCTCAAACTCTACAGTCTTTGGCATCCACCATTGCGTAACTTCCTGAATCCCTTTCTGCCTCTTTGTTCGCTCCTTCTTAGTTTTATTCACCTATACTATAGCTTTTGATCACTCCTTATTTACACTTCTCATTTACATTCCATTCTGTGGTAATTTTTAGCTCCCTGAAATTTGTGGCTTTTGTTGGGATTGGGGAAATGTCTTTTATCATGCTCCTCTGGTGTTACTTTAGCTTTATTCCTGGGTAGGAAGGTTGTTTGCCATGCACTCTGGTTGGGAAGAGATGATGGTTCATGTTCAGATGCCACTTGATGGTCACCCAAGCTTTAGAGAGATTTGTCAGTAAATAAGGTATTCAGATATTATTTCTGTAGGTCAAAGGTGGATTTCTAGTGCCAAAAAAATTCAGCGGCCCCTTCACATACATTCCCGTACACACCATTTGAACTTTTTGTTTGGGAACCTGATTTAGTCTAACCCAGATTGCTTATGAATAATTTTCAGTTTGTAACAGACAATGGGAGAAGTTGCTGTGCTTGATATCTTTTGAAAATATTGGTTTATTTAAAAGAAAAAAAAATCCACTAAAGTTGTTTGCAGATTTCAATTATGTACAAAAATGAAAAAGAACAGTGTTTAATTTCTTAATGCAAACCCATTTTGAGCCTTAAAGCCTTAAGAGAGCTGCAGAATAGATCTAATGCCATTGTAACATAGGAGGTCTTAATATGAGCAATCTCCCAATTAAATCAGGTGCCTATATAAAATAACACACCTGGATTTAGAGTAAAATTTAAATTTCTTTGCAATTCCATATGAATTTTTATTTTCCTTTCTTCTCTAATTTTATTTTATTTATTTATTTATTTGAGATGGAACCTGGCTCTGTCACCCAGGCTGGAGTGCAGTGGTGCTATCTTGGCTCGCTGCAACCTCTGCCTTCCGGGTTCAAGTGATTCTCCAGCTTCAGCTTCCCTAGTTGTTGGGATTACAGGTGTATGTCACAATACCCAGCTATTTTTCTTTTTTTAAGGAGAGATGGGGTTTTGCCTGACCTCTGGTGATCCTCCTGCCTGAGCCTCCCAGAGTGCTGAAATTACAGGCGTGAGACACCGTGCCAGCCTCCTCTAATTTTGCCTGACCTCTGGTGATCCGCCTGTCTGGGCCTCCCAGAGTGCTGGGATTATAGGCATGAGCCACTGTGCCCGGCCTTCTCTAATTTCAGATAATTAAAATTTTACTATAATTCCACTTAATAAAAGATGTTTAACATGTTCTGGGTTTAGTTCAAACATTTCTCAACAAGGCTTGATTTTTCCTGTTTATACTTTTTTCCACTCATGTCTGGCTTATCTTCTGAATCAGGAAATAAATGCCATCTCTTACCAGGGACACGGCAAAAACAGAATGATTGATATCACTAGGCACCTACTGCACTGAATGCCTGAAGTGGAAGACTGGAGATCAAAGGCAGACCAAGAATGGCTGATAATTTGTATACTGAGTTCATAACCAGACAGCCATTGTTCGGATACAAATGGATAGGCTGTGTGTGCATGGAAACTTAAGTATAGTAGAAAACAATCTGCACAAGGATTAAACATTTTATATATTCCCATTATGATTTCTGAATATCACAGTGCCTTCATAACAAACGTATCTCTAAAGCACGTACTTCTATCACAAGCACTCTGATTTGCACATCTGGTTCTGTAGATAAAATTATGACCTATAGATAATGGGCAGATGTATAATGTTTCAATGATATGAGCACATATATGACTTATGTCTCTATTAAGTCTATCAGATACATGTTGTATACTCTGATAGAGAGAAGGAGAATACAAATGGGTGTTTTTATTGCCAATTTCAGTAAAACTGGCATTTTCCTTGAAATTATGTAAGTCATTTCACCAGAATCACATAGACCAAGATATGATAAGAAACAATAGCTGACACTAAGTTTCAATAAACTCACTAGTAAAATTTCACAAAAATAGATACTAAGCAAAAGAGACAAAATTAACAGGTTTAGAGCAGTGGTCCAGACAATTCATACTTGATTTAAAACAATTTTGATTGTTTTTTTCAAGAATATCAATCAACTCAGACCTCAAGGCATTTTTTAAACACTATTATAAACCAGTGCATTATACTTTAAAGCAAGGTTAGGTGGAAGGACTGGGAAAGGCAGGTTGATAGTGTGCATAGACAGGGCGGTGTGTGTGTGTGTGTCTGTGTGTGTGTGTGTGTATACACACATGCACAAGTGAGAAAGTTATTCTTTGGCATTTTTGAGTGTTCCTTTTTAAGGTAAAGAAGACTTAGTGGAAGCATTAATAACTTTCAGGACTTTGTTGAAAACTTGCCCTGAAGGACAGAGCTGTATCGGAAGATGAATACTTACGACTGTACTCTAGCTTGTCAAGCAGCCGCAGAAGAAAAGAGAAACAATCCCAGAATGTTGATCTGCACATATATTCTACAGAGCAAGCAGATGATGGATTATTTTTTGATGTTGTTTGAACAGAAGAAATATTCTAGAACCAAGGGGCTGTATAAAAATATATTTCAAGGACACCGCTAGCCATTTTTCCTGTCAGTCATGTTATCAGTATCCATTGGATTATCTGTTATTTTATCATTAGGAGTATTTTTCTTAGAAATTCTATTTGGAATACTCTTATATATGGCTTCTCTTTCAACAGCAAGCTCTTTGAGTTCTTCTTTCTCCTCCCCACCCTCATCTCTCCAACACACACACACACACACACACACACACAGACACCCCTGTCCCGAAAGTTACCCTTGATTTACATAGCTAAAGCTAAGCAGCATGGGGACAATGGAATTCAGGTGCTACATAAGGACCTAACAACTTAAAGCTCTGTCAGATTTTTAAACTTTAAGAATTATAGAAAGGTAAGATTTTTCTTGATTTAACTCCTTTTCCAAATTTTCTAATCCGAAAAGGTCTCCAAAATGATCTATTCTAACCTTTCCCAACAAATTTCTTCTTTTAAAAATAAGATATTTTGTAGACATACAAAAGCCTCCCAGCCGTGAATCAAAACTCAAAAGCTGTAGAAGGCAGAATTCTTCAATTCTTATTTTTAAAAGAATAAGAATGTCTTAAAATAAGCATTATAAAGGTTCTTGTTTCATACGTAAGAAAACTGAGGCTCCAAATAGCAAATTGATTTGCCTGGTAAACGCTTAACAAAAATTTAATGATGACCTTTTCTGGATTAAAACCTTCTTGCAGTTTATCATTCCCAACAGAATAAAGCATTAAGCACTTCGGCGAGGCTCTTCTTTTACTTCCTGTGCCCTCGTCACCCCATTCCCCTCCATGATTTTGTCAAGAACTCAGAACTGCTACAGCATCTCCACAGGTCTTGCTTTTAATGCTCTCTGTCCCTGGGGCACCCATCCACCTCCCCCTCCTCTGCCTAACTCTAACCCAGTGTTCAAAATGTGAAATAAAGCATTGGACAGTCATAAAACTGTCTCTGCTGCCCTCAGTTTGGTGTATGGGCTTATCTGTGATCTCATAAGACTGTGATTATCTTGATCACAGTTCTTAGGCTATTGAAATTATCTGTTAATGGTTTCTGTCCCATTAATCTCTGCTTACCTTTTTTTTTTTTTTTTTTTTTTTTTTTTGTGGCGGAGTCTCACTCTGTCGCCCGGACTGGAGTGCAGTGGCCGGATCTCAGCTCACTGCAAGCTCCGCCTCCCGGGTTTACGCCATTCTCCTGCCTCAGCCTCACAAGTAGCTGGGACTACAGGCGCCCGCCACCTCGCCCGGCTAGTTTTCTTCTTTTTTTTGTATTTTTAGTAGAGGCGGGGTTTCAGCGTGTTAGCCAAGATGGTCTCGATCTCCTGACCTCGTGATCCGCCCGTCTCAGCCTCCCAAAGTGCTGGGATTACAGGCTTGAGCCACGGTGCCGGGCCTCTGCTTACTTTAAGGACAGAGATTGCGTCTTGTGGTCTTTGCATTCCCAGCAAGTGTCTGGAACAAAGCAGTTTCTCAACAAATTTATGAAGCCTTTATTTTCCTTGCTAAAACAACCTTATCCTTTTATCTCTTCCCATCTACATGGTAAGCATGAGCCTGTTAGATTTACAGTGATTGAAGTTTATTAAAAATATGTATCACTTATATAGCAACTGAAATTTTGAAAGCACTCCCACATACGTTATTTTAGGCAGATACTACATGAATTTTATAAATGCATTGTATCCGAATTTTTTCCATGTATTTCTGCCATGATATTTGAACATAAATGCAGGAATATAATATTCATCCTGTTTAAATTTCATTTTATTCTTCAATGAAAGCTCTGTCTATCTTAGATGCTACTTTGACAACCCAGATAAAAAAAAATATGCTCTGGAAATGGAAGGTTGGATCCTTACACACTTTAAAAATTATTTATTTTAGTCTCTACTAATATACACTTATTTGTCACAAAGCATGCAAAGAGTTGGTAAATAAACGTTATAACATTTTGGATTTAATCATTATGCCATAGTGGTTAAGTGTGGTCTCTGTGTCCAAAAAGCTTGAGTTTAAATCCCAGCTCTGCTATTTAATTGTAGGACTTTAGACAACTGACTTAATCTTTCTCTGCCTCAAGTTCCTCATCTAGAACATAGAGTGAAAAATTTTGGCCCTTTAAAGGGCTGTGAGGGTAAGTTAGTTAAAATATCTAAAGTTTCTGTCACATACAAGGACTCAATATAGTGGCCATTATTATTATCTAGGTTTAAATGAATCAGCTGATGCGCTTGTTTTCCACACTTTTGTACAACTTCATAAAAGGATATGGAAATTAAGAATAACTCATCAATCATTTTTTCCCTTTCATTTGATTGATACTTACATTGAAGTATTTCATTTAATATTTTAAAACAAAATCCTCTAGTAGGCTATCAACACAAAAATATGAAATAACTTACTATGTGTTTGCTCATAAGTTTTTTTTTTTTTTTTTTTTTTTT
>NW_016806966.1:808199-928571 GCF_001698545.2 Rhinopithecus bieti | reverse complement strand
CTCCCAAAGTGCTGGGATTACAGGCTTGAGCCACCGCGCCCGGCCATAAGTTTTAAAAATACATGTAATTATTACTGATATTTTAAATATTATATAAATGGATGGATGGTGAAAACAGCACCTTTCAACGAAATATACAAATAAAATTAGCAACATTTGTGCTTTGATTTGTGCAGGTATGCATGTATGTTACCAGCTTACTGAAGGCTTTCAATGCTGTAAGCATTGTGGCAGGTACTACTGACTATAATTCCCTTCCCTCCTTACCAAGAGAACCTTAGAGCACCACAAAACTGTGCTAAGTTAAAGGGATGGATTCAGTTTCTCAGACTGCTTATACTTGACATGGTCATGTGACTGAGTTCTGGCCAATGAGGTATGAGCAGAAGTCCGTGAGCGGGACCTCTGGGGAAGTTTTGCAAAGGGACAGTCTTCCAGCCATGTTCCATTTGATCTTTTGCCTTTTGTACTGTGCCCTTCTTCCTTCCTGGAGGATAGATTCTGTACCTTAGACATGCAAAAGCCTTCCAGCCAAAAAATCAAAATCCACAAGTTGTGGAAGGCAGAGCAGGAAGACACTAAAAGTCTGTGTCTTTAATCACAGTTTTGAGGTGTCATACCAGCCCTGCAATATTTATCCTTGATATGGTTAGGCTTTGTGTTCCCACCCAAATCTCATCTTGAATTTTAATCCTCGTATTGAGGGAGAGACCTAGTGGAGAGTGATTGAATCAAGGGGGCAGTTTCCCCCATGCTGTTTTCATGATAATGAGTGAGTTCTTATGAGATCTGATGGTTTTGTAAGTGTTTGCCATTTCCTCCTAAATACACTCTTTCTCTCTCCTGCTGCCTCGTGAAGAGGGTGTCTGCTTCCCCTTCTGCCATGATTGTAAGTTTCCTGAGGCTTCCCCAGCCATGTGGAACTGTGAGTCAATTAAACCTCTTCCTTTACAAATTACCCAGCCTTGGGTATTCCTTTATAGCGGTGTAAAAATGGACTAACACAATCCTCAACAACGTTTTACCTCTTAAGCTAAACAATACTTTTGAGTTTAAGCCCTTGTTTATAGGGATATCTGTTAGCTACTACTGAATTCAATCCCAAGTGAAATAAACATAAATATGATTTATTTGTTTTTGCTAATCACTACTTTCAACCATTTTTGGTTGAATCTCTTTGTCTTATTCCTCAGCAAAATTTTGGCGAGATTCTATAATTCCTTTATCACTTGTAATTATAGAAACTGAGATAAATTTAAGCATTTGATCTTGAAATTGTTTGTCATTTCTTTTAGAAAAAAAAAAGGCAATCACCATGATCCAGAAATAAAACATCCCTAAAACTGAAAGGTGGAACAGTGTCCACATTTTTAAAAATAGAGGACGTTTTAGGACCTCTAAATATTTAGACTAAGAAAGAAAATGTCAGGCTGGGCGCGGTGGCTCAAGCCTGTAATCCCAGCACTTTGGGAGGCCGAGACGGGCGGATCACGAGGTCAGGAGATCGAGACCATCCTGGCTAACACAGTGAAACCCCGTCTCTACTAAAAAATACAAAATCTAGCCGGGCGAGGTGGCGGGCGCCTGTAGTCCCAGCTACTCAGGAGGCTGAGGCAGGAGAATGGCGGGAATCCGGGAGGCGGAGCTTGCAATGAGCTGAGATCCGGCCACTGCACTCCAGCCCCGGCAAGACAGCGAGACTCCGTCTCAAAAAAAAAAAGAAAGAAAGAAAGAAAGAAAATGTCAAAGAGAATCAAGATCCATGCTTTAAAGTATCTAAGATCCTTTATATGAAAATATGATTTATATTACATAGCAAATACATGAGTAAAAGGGGCAGACAGAACCATCATGACAGAAGTGGAGTGATCACTAGTTAAGACTGGTTTATAGAGGATTCCTATAACTATGGACCCTTGGTTTCCTAGGAAATATCAAAGGATATGCAAAAATACATGATTCCACTTTATTGTCTGTTGAAAGTTTGATTTTTTTCAATGAAATGTTAAATAATTGTAGCTTTTTAAAAAAGTCTCAATTATTTTCTACATAAATCCTGAAAGGGTAACTTTACTATAATAAAATCTAAACTATTTCACTGGAATTTATGGGGGAAGAAAAGCATAAGTCAAGGACTGATCACATTTAGCCAATGATAATTGATAGATAACGATCTACAATAATAAAAGTCATTATTTTGCATTGAAAAATGTATTGTATGTTATTACCGAAAGATGAATACAGTTTCATGGAAAAAAATAGAAATTTTTAATGTAGAGTATTATTTCTGTTTTGAGAACATAAATCACCCTGTACTTTCCTTCTGGCTTTTTGGCAACCTCCAATTTTAAATTCCATCAATAGGTGTAGCCTACAGAACATAAAACTCAGATGGCAGTATGTGCATCTTTCTATTTGCTTTGGCAGACTTCTCATCTCTCTTAATAAGACTTGGATAACACATGAAAATCAATAAAATTATAGTTGGTTATGAAAGACAGCAGTCCTAGCTTATTCAGGGTTTTGTATTCAACCTCCCAGGAAACAAAAATTCCACAGATTTTATGCTTCTTTGGGTGGGTCAGTGTAGTTCCTTGGACAAACAAAGGAAGCGGATTTACACATTGTTCATGGTAGTTTTCCCAGGTGTTTATTTTCTTTCCAAAAAAAAAAAAAATCATAGCTACTTTAGACTTGCTAGGGAAATTCAAGCATTTTGGGGCAGGCTCTCAGTTTATCTTTCTAATCTCCCTATACTATTTATTGTCAGCACCTTTGCAAGTTCTTCTCTTAGGTTTTTCTTCAACCATAAGCATTTAAGCCAATGGTTTATACATATTCCCATGGGTATACACAGATTTATTTGGGATTCTCTGAGGAGTAATTATTCTTAAATCCCTTTATTTCAAGCTCAGTAATGCATATCAAAATACTCATGAGTGTGACTTTATGTAGATAGCCTTGAATTTGTCCTGGTTTTTTTTTTTTTTTTTTCAGTATATCATTCTCAAACTTTCACATCCTAACTGTTATAGCTAACAAAATTGCAACACCCTATACTTATTTGCATCATCCAAGTGTCTTTTCCACTGAGGTGGAGAACTGCTTTTTTAAACAGCAGTGGAGTTTGACCTGCCCATCTATTGTGTACCAGTTTAAAAATACACACACTGAGGTTTTAAAGATTTTTTGTAGTCAATCAACTTGATTTACTCTTTAGAAGTGTATGCTATTTTAACGAACCCACCCACTCAAGTCTGTTGAAACATGGAAGCTGATGTGTCCATCTGACTGCAGTGGCATTAATTTCCATATTGATGGCATATGTTTGTTATTTTCTGAACCTAATCACAAATCTCATAGTCTACAACGTGCAGCCTGGGGTGTTATTGAGACTTATTTTGCTTTGCAGTGCCAGCAATTGGTTCATGATAGCAAATGGATGTTCAATTAATGTGGAATAATTCTTATGGTACTAGCATCACAGAGTATCTCAACTGCCCAATGTTAAAAATGAGATCTTAAAGTTCTTGAATAGGGTAGGTAGTTGATACCTTATGACTTGATGTGTACAGAAACTCTTCTTTGAGGATGCAAGAAAAGGAGAAGAATGTTTGTATTCACCAGGAGAAAGGCTGGAAATGTCAAAGCAATAGAAAGGATGGAATAGCATCTCTCTAATCCAGCTTGAAATAGAATTTTGATTATCAACAGAAAGGTTCAGAGCCTTAAGCCGAAGAAACATGTTTTCATAAAAGACTTTGTGAAATTCTAAGTGCAAGCAGCGCCACTTGGGAAAAACAAATAAACAAGTGCATCTTAAAACTGGGACAGATGGGTTATTCCCCCCACTTATACCTTGTCAGCACCTCATTAACCCCCTTAGGTCTTGAGGCTTTCCTCCCAATCAGAAAGTCTCTTTCTTTTAATACTTGAGTTCACCTTATTTACATTTACTGACATGACAGATAGGCTTGTTCATAGTTCTTGTATGATTTGTCATTGCTGCTTCCTAAATTGTCTAATTTTTATATATGATCTGTCTCTATGTTTTGTTTTGGATATGTTTCCCAATCAGTACATTTTCTATTTTGAGATCCTGTAGTGTTGATGTTTACAAATTTTAACAATAATTTTAATGCTTCTTATTTTTTTCATTTTTACAGAGTGCATATGAATTGTCCCTTTTAAACAGTGAATGAAACAGTGAAACATTCGTATTTTCTCTCACTTTCCTTCTCTACTTCATCTCTTGATTTTGGTTATTATGTTGTCAATTTAAATTTTTCTTACAGATCTCTTAAAATAATACATACATTACATATATGTATATGTCTTCAAATGGTACATTTAAACATCTGCTGCTTCATTTGCCTACTTCAAACTGTATCAATCAACTTCCAGTGTGAAAAATTAGAAATTTAACCTAATTATATTTCTTTCTATCACATTCCACCTTCAAGAGTATATTAATTATATTGTTATTTTGAAATTCTCAACATTTTAAAATATTTCTATTGTGATCTAAATAACTCCTACATCTGCTTGTTGTTGATACCACATCTGAATAGATTGTTAATTCTATACCCGAATAGAGGTATACCCAATCCTTTCCCACAATGTCTCCTCCATTATGTTTTAAGAACCAGGTTAAAGGATGCTTCCACAGATAATCTTCACCCCTAGATTTTGTCATTATAATAGTAGAAGAGTGTTGGATCCATTCGAGTTTGCCCTACTATTTGAGGGCCCTACTATATTAGGATGATTTTAGCTACAAGTAAGAAGGCTGAAACCACCAGGACATGCATTATCTTGCATACTGAAGAATGAAGAGAAAAGCATTTTCAGGGTGATTATTCAGTAGAACAGAGATCTTATGAAACACTCAAATCCTCTGCATCTTTTCTGACTGCCAAATTGGGCACACTCGCTTTCCCCTTAGGCTGGCTCCCTTTGTGGTCCCAGTTGCCATATTTCCAAGCCTTACATGCAGATAATGCTATTCAGAGGCCCTAAAGGGGCTTATTCTTATCTGTGTCCCTTTTTCTTTTCTTTTCTTTTCTTTTCTTTTTTTTTTTTTTTTTTTTTTTGATATGGAATCTTGTTCTGTCACCCAGGCTGGAGTGCAGTGGTGCAATCTCGGCTCACTGCAATCTCTGCCTCCCAATTTCAAGCGATTCTCCTGCCTCAGCCTCCTGAGTAGCTGGGACTACAGGCACACACCACCATGCCTGGCTAGTTTTAGTAGAGATGGGGTTTCACCATGCTGGCCAGGCCAGTCTCGAACTCCTGACCTCAGGTGATCCACCTGCCTCGGCTTCCAAAAGTGCTGGGATTATAGGGGTGAGCCACCGTGCCTGGCCCCGGTGTCCCTTTTTAAGGTGAGCAAATGTTTCCCAGAAGCACACTGTTGCATACATTTTCCAGAATTGTGTCACTTCTCATTCTCAAACCAGGACAAATTATGATCGTGGATCACAAATAATCATAATTAGTCTTTGAAGTTTATGACCACCTCATACTTACAAAAACCAAGGCTCTGTTGACAAAGAATAAAGCCTGAGGAGAGACTGGGCAAAAAACATAGTTTTCCATTAGACAACCAGCAGTGTCTGCTGTTGCTGCAACATTGCCAGAATTCTACAGAATGTGCGTCTGTCCTTGGTATTGTCCCGCTAGACTTGGCAAGTTATTGTAATAATTTTGTGGTATGTGGTCATAGCCATTTCCTGGCTTCATTGAAGATGGCATTTTTTTTTCCCTTTTCCCTCTCTCTGTTCATTTCAGTGGGTTTTAGAGGCGATAGTGAGAAGACACAACTTCATTCTGCTGTTAAACAAGAGATCAATGGAAGGGATATTGTCCTCGAGATCGTTACCTGGAAAAGCAGTGGAGGAAAACTTTAACAATGCACTACAGGGAACAACACAAACAGACTAGTTCTTGGAAAATTAGGAATGCTTCCTTCATCAGAGATTGACCATTTATATTCTTTACATCCTAGAGAGGGAAAATTTCACAAGAGTAAGGAGAGATGGAAGTGGGTCACATGATTTCCTACACATTTTTTTTTCCTTATCAAATACAATGCTCAAAAATTTTAAGTATTCCCTATATTGCTTTCTTTCAGTCTTTTCCAGAAAGTGGGAATCAATTCAAGCAGTCATGAGTATCAGACATGGAATAATTTATTTGGTGATGGGAGGAGACAAAGACAGATATTGCCTACAACCCATAATTGGTCTTCTGTAGGGACACTCAGGTAAGTGTCTCAGCAAAAGGAAGACATATACTTTTTATAGACTTTCTGGGTCAGAAGGTTGCTGATGAAATCTCACAAGCTTCTCATAAACTAATCCCATTAAACTTCACCTGGAGGAAATCCCACCAGGTCTTAAACAAAGGGACAAGTCCCTTCTAAATAGATTAGAGGACATATATCCAAAAAGTAGGCTTTCCTGGAATGCCAGTGAGACAGAACCATTAACTCCCCTGGAAAGGGGGATGAAGCCAGGGAGCCGAGGGGTCTTGCACAGCAGATCCCACCCCCATGGAGCCCAGTGAGCTAAGTTCCACTGGTTTGAAATTCTTGTTGCCAGCACAGCAGTCTGAAGTCGACCTGGGATGCTCAAGCTTGGTTAGGGGATGGGCGTCCACCATTACTGAGGCTTGAGTAGGCGGTTTTCCCCTCACAATGTAAACAAAGTCCCTGGGAAGCTCAAACTGGGCGGAGCCCACCACAGTTGCTCAAAGCCCTTGTAGCTAGACTGCCTCTATAGATTCCTCCTCTCTGGACAGGGCATCTCTGAAAGAAAGGCAGCAGCCCCACTCAAGGGCTTACAGATAAAACTCCCATCTCCCTGGAACAGAGCACTTGGGGGAAAGGGTGGCTGTGGGCGCAACTTCAGCAGACTTAAATGTTCCTGCCTGCCAGCTCTGAAGAGAGCAGCTGATCTCCAAGCACAGCACTTGAGCTCTGCTAAAGGACAGACTGCCTCCTCAAGTGGGCCCCAGACTTCCCATGCCTCCTGACGGGGAGATGCCTCCCAGCAGGGGTCGACAGACACCTCATACAGGAGAGCTCCAACTGGCATCTGGCGGGTGCCCCTCTGTGACGAACCTTTCAGAGGAAGAAGCAGGTAGCAATCTTTGCTGTTCTGCAGGCTCCACGGGTGATACCCAAGCAAACAGGGTCTGGAGTGGACCTCCAGCAAACTCCAGCAGACCTGCAGCAGAGGGGCCTGACTGCTAGAAGGAAAAGCAACAAACAGAAAGCAATAGCAATCAATATCAACAAAAAGGACCCCACGCAAAACTCATCTGAAGGTCACCAACATCAAACACCAAAGGTAGATAAATCCAGGAAGATGAGGATAAACCAGTGTAAAAAGGCTGAAAATTCCAAAAATGAGAATGCATCTTCTCCAAAGGACCATAACTCCTTGCCAGCAAGAGAATAAAACTGGATGGAGAATAAGTTTGACAAATTGACAAATGTAGGCTTCAGAAGGTGGGTAATAGCAAACTCCTCTAAGCTAAAGGAGCACGTTCAAATGCAATGCAAGGAAACTAAGAACTTTGATAAAAAGTTAGAGGAATTGCTAACTAGAATAACCAGTTTAGAGAAGAACATAATGACCTGACGAAGCCGAAAAACACAGCATCAGAACTTGGTGAAGCATAGACAATTACCAATAGCTGAATCGATCAAGCCAAAGAAAGGATATCAGAGATTGAAGATCAACTTAATGAAATAAAGCTTGAAGACTAGATTAGAGAAAAAAGCATGAAAAGGAATGAACAAAGCCTCCAAGAAATATGGGATTATGTGAAAAGACCAAACCTATGTTTGATTGGTGTACCTGAAAATGACGGAGAAAACAGAACCAAGGTGGAAAACATTCTTCAGGATATTATCTGGGAGAACTTCCCCAACCTAGAAAATCAGGCCAACATTCAAATTCAGGAAATTCAGAGAACACCGCAAAGATACTCCACGAGAAGAGCAACCCCAAGACACATAATCGTCAGATTCACTAGGGTTTAAATAAAGGAAAAAAAATGTTAACAGCAGTCAGAGAGAAAGGTCAGGTTATCCACAAAGGGAAGCCCATCAGACTAACAGCAGATCTCTTTGCAGAAAGCCCACAAGCCAGAAGAGAGTGGGGGCCAATGTTCAACTTTCTTAAAGAAAAGAATTTTCAACCCAGAATTTCGTATCCAGCCAAACTAAGCTTTGTAGGTGAAGGAGAAATAAAATCCTTTACAGACAAGCAAATGCTGAAGGATTTTGTCACAATCAGGCCTGCCTTACAAGAGCTCCTGAAGGAAGCACTAGATATGGGAAGGAAAAACTGTTACCAGCTACTGCAAAAAAAAAAAAAAAAAAAATACCAACATGTAAAGACCATCAATGCTATAAAGAAACTGCATCAACTAACAAGCAAAATAACCAGCTAGCATCATAATGACAGGATCAAATTCACACATAACAATATCAACCTTAAATGTAAATGGGCTAAATGCCCCAAATAAAAGATGCAGACTGGCAAATTGGGTAAAGAGTCAAGACCCATCGGTGTGTTGTACTCAGGAGACCCATCTCCCATGCAAAGACACACATAGGCTCAAAATAAAGGGATGGAGGAAGATTTACCAAGCAAATGGAAAGAAAAAAAAAGCAGGGGTTGCAGTCCTAGTCTCTGATAAAACAGACTTTAAACCAACAAAGATGAAAAAGACAAGGGCGTTGCATAATGGTAGAATGCAACAGAAGAGCTAACCATCCTACATATATATATACAACCAAAACAAGAGCACCCAGATTCATAAAGCAAGTTCTTAGAGACATACAAAGAGACTTAGACTCCCATACAATAATAGTAGGAGACTTTAACACCCCACCGTCAATATTAGACAGATCAATGAGACAGAAAATTAACAAGGATATTCAAGATTTGAACTCAGCTCTGGACAAAGCAGACCTAACAGACATCTACAGAACTCTCCACCACAAATCAACAGAATATGCATTCTTCTCATCACCACATCACACTTATTTTAAAAGTGACCACATAATTGGAAGTAAAATACTCCTCAGCAAATGCAAAAGAATAGAAATCATAACGAACAGTCTCTCAGACCACAGTGCAATCAAATTGGAATTCAGGATCAAGAAACTCACTCAAAACCACAGACAACTACATGGAAACTGAACAACCTGCTCCTGAATGATTACTGGGTAAATAATGAAATTAAGGCAGAATAAATAAGTTCTTTGAAACCAATGAAGACAAAGACACAATGTACCAGAATCTCTGGGACACAGCTACAGCAATGTTTAGAGGGAAATTTATAGCACTAAATGCCCACAGGAGAAAGTGGGAAAGATCTAAAACCGACACCCTAACATCACAATTAAAAGAACTAGAAAGCAAGAGCAAACAAATTCAAAAGCTAGCAGAAGACAAGAAATAACTAAGATCAGAGTAGAATTGAAGGAGATAGAGACACAAAAAACCCTTCAAAAAATTGATGAATCCAGGAGCTGATTTCTTGAAAAGATTAATAAAATAAATAGACTGCTACCCAGACTAATAAGAAAAGAGAGAAGAATCAAATAGACTCAATAAAAATGATAAAGGGAATATGACCACTGATCCCACAGAAATACAAACTACCATCAGAGAATACTATAAACACCTCTACGCAAATAAACTAGAAAATCTCAAAGAAATGGATACATTCCTGAATACATATACCCTCCCAAGACTAAACCAGGAAGAAGTTGAATCCCTGAATAAACCAATAACAAGTTTTGAAATTGAGTCAGTAATTAATAGCCTCCCAACCATAAAAAGCCGAGGACCAGATGGATTCACAGCTGAATTCTACCAGTGGTACAAAGAGGAGCGGATACCATTCCTTCTGAAACTATTCCAAACAATAGAAAAACAGGGACTCCTCCCTAACTCATTTTATGAGACCAGCATCATCCTGATAACAAAACCTAGCAGAGACACAAGAACAAAAGAAAATTTCAGGCTGATATCCCTGATAAATATTAACACAAAAATCCTCAATAAAATACTGGCAAACCAAATCCAGCAGCACATCAAAAAGCTTATCCACCATGATCAAGTCGGCTTCATCCCTGAGATTCAAGGATGATTCAACATATACAAAACAGTAAGCATAATCCATCACATAAACAGAACCAATGACAAAAACCACATGATTATCTCAATAGATACAGAAAAGGCCTTTGATAAAATTCAACACTCCTTCATGCTAAAACTCTCAATAAACTAGATATTGATGGANAATGGAAAAACATTCCATGCTCATGGATAGGAAGAAACATTATCGTCAAAATGGCCATACAGCCCAAAGTAATTGATAGATTCAATGCTATCCCTATCAAGCTACCATTGACTTTCTTCACAGAATTAGAAAAAAGTACTTTAAATTTCATATGGAACCAAAAAAGAGCTGTATAGCCAAGACAATCCTAAGCAAAAAGAACAACACTAGAGGCATCATGTTACCTGACTTCAAACTATACTACAAGGCTACAGTAACCAAAACAGCATGGTACTAGTACCAAAACAGATATATAGACCAATGGAACAGAACAGAGGCCGCAGAAATAACGTCACACATCTACAACCATCTGATCTTTGACAAACCTGACAAAAACAAGCAATGGGGAAACAATTCCCTATTTGATAAATGGTGTTGGGAAACCTGGCTAGCCATATGCAGAAAACTGAAACTAGACTCCTTCCTTATACTTTATACAAAAATTAACTCAAAATGGATTAAAGACTTAAACATAAGACCTAAAACCATAAAAACCCTAGAAGAAAACCTAGGCAGTACTATTCAGGACATAGGCATGGGCAAAGACTTCATGACTAATCACCAAAAGCAACTACAACAAAAGCCAGAATTGACAAATGGGATCTAATTAAACTAAGAGTTTCTTCACAGCAAAAGAAATTACCATCAGAGTAAAAGGCAACCCGCAGAATGGGAGAAAAATTTTGCAATCAATCCATCTAACAAAGGGCTAATATCAAGAATCTACAAGGAACTTAAACAAATTTACAGGTAAAAAACAACCCCATCAAAAAGTGGGAGAAGGATATGAACAGAGACTTTCAAAAGAAGACATTTATGTGGCCAAGAAACATGTGAAAGAAAGCTCATCATCACTGGCCATTAGGGAAATGCCAATCAAAACCACAATGAGATACCATCTCAGTCCAGTTAGAACGGTGATCATTAAAAAGTCAGGAAACAACAGATGCTGGAGAGGATGTGGAGAAATAGGAATGCTTTTACACTGTTGGTGGGACTGTAAACTAGTTCAACCATTGTGGAAGACAGTGTGGTGATTCTTCAAGGATCTAAAACTAGAAATACCATTTGACCCAGCGATCCCATTACTGGGTATGTACCCACAGGATTATAAATCATGCTACTATAAAGACACATGCACATGAGGTATGTTTATTGTGACATTATTCCCAATAGCAAAGACTTGGAACCAATCCAAATGCCCATCAGTGGTAGACTGGATAAAGAAAATGTGGCAGGCCCGGCACGGTGGCTCACACCTGTAATCCCAGCACTTTGGGAGGTCGAGGCTGGTGGATCATGAGGTCAGAAGATCGAGACCATCCTGGCTAACACAGTGAAACCACATCTCTATTAAAAATACAAAAAATTAGCCGGGCATGGAGGCAAGCGCTGGTAGTCCCAGCTACTCGGGACTCTGGGGCAGGAGAATGGCATGAACCCAGGAGGTGGAGCTTGCAGGGAGCCAAGATTGCACCACTGCACTCCAGTCTGGAGAATGGAGAGAGACTCTGTCTCAAAAAAAGAAAAAAAAAAGAAGACAATGTGGCACATATACACCATGCAATACTATGCAACCATAAAAAAGGATCTGCTCATGTCCTTTGCAGGGACATGGATGAAGCCGGAAACCATTATTCTCAGCAAACTATCACAAGAACAGAAAACCAAACACCACATGTTCTCACTTATAAGTAGGAGCTAAACAAGGAGAACACATGGGCACAGGGAAGGGAATATCACACACTGGGGCCTGTCAGGGGTTGGGGGTCAAGAGGAGGGACAGCATTAGGAGAAATGCCTAATGTAGATGATGGGTTGATGGGTGCAGCAAACCACCATGGCACATGTATACCTATGTGGCAAACCTGCATGTTCTGCACATGTGTCCCAGAACTTAAAGTATAATAAAAAAAAAAGAAAGAAAGAAAAAGAAAAAGAAAAGAAAGTAGGCTTTCTAAACAAAGGAGCTCCAAGTAGGGTTATTTCTTTTTCTTCAGTGCAAACAAAGCAGATATTTTATAAGAAAGTATTCAGTGACCTTTGGGCAAGTTTCTTCAGAACATTGATGATAATCTCATTGTACTCCTTTCCTGTAAGAAGGACAGATCACTACATGGCTTAAGCTATGTATAAAGAAGTATTTCCCAACATCTTCTACAGAAACACATTGAGAGGGCACCAAGATACTGTAGCCAGGGAAATTAGGAGTTGGGAGTGTGATAGAACTCATCATAATATCCATCACTTTAACTTCATTACTACCCTCAATTTTATGAGGCAAGACTCAGAGACTTTCATGCTAAATGAACATACTTAAGCAAAATTAAGGCCAAGTCTCTTAAAACAGATGAATCTTCACCACTTCTCCATAGAATTCTGCCAGGATGAGTTGAAACTGATTGTGTACAGGCGCCATTCTTGAGATGGAGACAGCAGCTGTGACATGAGAGAATGACTCTAAGAACTCTTTGGGTGGTAATTTTAGTCAGATTCCTCAAACCAATCCTCCCCATGGTAGCACAATCAGCAGAGGCCCAAAAGCATCAGGTATTTAGCTACTATAGAGTACATGGATCTATTGATTACTGTGATCAAAAAGTAAGATCAAAAGGAATCTCAGGACTGCTCTGATGTTATGATTGTAGTCCTGGTGTACTACATAAAAGCTAGCCAAAGCCATATCTGAAGAAATGTGAAACAAGTCTGACTTGCGCAGAATGCTTAGGGAGTGAGACATATTAGTTACTTAAACTATCTCATGGTTCCACAAATATGGTCTGTGGATAATCACTTTTTGGAGGGACTAAATGTAATAATTAACATTACAGAAGCATAATAAATTTGCTTTTCTCTCTTTTTGATTATTCAGGAGACACTTTTGATCTTGTATTTTTTCTGTGTTCAATAACCTCTATTTTGTATTTCTATAGAAGAAAATATGGCTTTTCAATGTTTTAGGGGCACTTTTGCATTAGATAAGGCCTTAAAGAGGGAAATGGGACACATTAACTACTATGATTTATTTATTTCAAGCCTCCTTCATCATTCCAGTCTCTAAAGGCTAATCAATAGAAACCACTTGATTTTAACATCTGCCAGCATACTTTCTACAGCTTCTTTGAAGAACTCAGACAATTACCCTAAAATCATGTTTAAAATCATATTTGCTTTAAAGAGAAAATGAAGTGTGGTTTAAAATTTTGAAATATCTAGATACTTACCTCATATTTTGCTCTGAATTTCCATGGACAAAGCTAAAGGAATTGTATAAGAGCTTCAAAAGTTAAAAGTATGAGATTTACCTATTTCTATGGTGCCTGTCTCCATGGTTCCCCGTTAAAAGGACACATGCATCACCCAGAAGGTCTTTCACCTCTTATTTTTGCCAGTGGTGGTCAATAAGCTTCATACAATTTAAATTAGACATCTTGTTTGAATCTCATATTTCAAAACAATTATTTCTTCATACTGTGCCCCTTGAGAAATAGGAACATTATTCTATTCATGACATATGCTTATTTCTAAACCACTGATTCACAATGGCCCATCTCATTTCTTCTCCTGCCCACCATAATGTGTATAAATTACATCAAAGGCAGCATATAATAGTGATTATAAATCAACATATAATAGTGATAGAAATATCATCCCTTTAAAGAATAGCACTCATTTAAGAGTTCTTATTTTACCACTGATTAATTTTTTTGCCATTAAATCAAAAACCCATCTTTCACTTCAACTGTACATATGTGTTTTGAGCTATGGTTAGTCATATGTGTGAAAGTAAACATTGAACAGTGAACATACAGGGAGACAACACATTAACATTACAAAAACTTTCAGTAGAATGAATCAAAAGAAAATGATAGTAATAACAATAATAACAGTACTATTGCTACAGAAGATGGACCAATTAATTTTATTTAAAGCTAGAATCAGGACAAATTCTAGATCTACTCTGTTATTATAATAGTCCTGAAGTAAAATAAAAGTAAAAGTAAAATAAAAGTTTGCACAAAAGCACTTACTAAGCACTAGGTACTATTTTAAGAGCTTTGCACATATTACCTTATTTAATCTTGATATATACGCTATGTAATAGGTTGCTAGCCCCATTTTTTCCACAGGAGGAAAATGAGGCTCAGCAATATTAAGGAATTTGCCCAAAGTTACACAGCTAGTACATGTTGGACATGTTGGAGAGTGAACATTAACAGAAGCTCTCTGGCTCCAGATTCTGTGTGTTTTGTTTTGTTTTGAGATGGAGTCTCACTCTGTCACACAGACTGGAGTGCAGTGGTGCGATCTTGGTTCACTGCAACCTCTGCCTCCCAGGTTCAAGTGATTCTTGAGCCTCAGCTTCCTGAGTAGCTGGGGAGTAGCCTCCTGAGCTGAGTAGCACAGACTCGAGCTCAGAGTTCAACATCAACCTGGGCAACGTGGTGAAACCCCATCTCTCCTCAAAATACAAAATTAGCACAGCCACCCCTGGCTAATTTTGTATTTTGGGGAGAGATGGGGTTTCACCACGTTGCCCAGGCTGGTCTTGAGCTCCTGAACTCAAGGGATCCACCCGCCTCAGCCTCCCAAAGTGCTTGGATTACAAGCGTGAGCCACTGCACCCAGTCCAGGTTCTGTGTTTGTAATCACCATGCTGCTGCAATGCAGGATAATCATGGTGCAATTAACAAGGGGAAAAGAAGGTAAAATAAAATCAGTGGCAGAAAATTGATCCATGCCTGAAGTATATTTCTTACGGTACTTTTAGTCACTTCCCCCTTCCCCTGACAACAGTTATTCTAGGCCCCACCCATATTTTCAGCCACTGATTTTCCTCAATTTGTTCTTGCTTCTTCTTATGCTTAGTGCTTCACATCCCAACAAAGTTCATCTCAGAGAAATCAAACTATCTCAAATAATTGTCTTCCAGACACAACCAGTGAGACACATTGTGGTCGATCAAAAGAAAAATAAATGTTTAAATTTTTTATTATATTTTCAGGGAAACTGGGGCTTGTAACATTTGGGAAAAAAAAGATCGGTCATTTTTTTTTCTCATCTGAAAATCATGCAGGGTTCTTTGTAATTTTAATGAGGTGAATGATCAGCTAAGAAAGTCCCTCACGTGGGTGAACTTACAATTTATTGTCCTAAGTGGTACACTTTGTGTGTAATAGGCTGTCCTATTAAGAATTATGCTGGAACAACAGACATAAAATGGGACTTTGTTGGACAAGCTGAGATATCAGATTATCTGGACTTCGGAGGTTGAAGACAGGCAGGAAGAAGTTTGAAGTAAGGGAAAATATGTGACTTTCTCCTGATGTTGGAGACCTTTCCATCTATATTAGATATGCTTGCATTGGCTTTCAGATTTGTTAACTACCAAGGCTCGTAATTTCTAAATGTATTTATTATTGTTGCTATTATCATTTCATTGATAGAGAAATTACTGTAGGACTGGCAGTGTGCTGAGGACTTAATTTGTATTGCTGTCATTTATACCTCACAATAATCTCATAAGGTAGGTACTATGATTATAGTTATTTTGGAAATGAAACTTAAAAGAAAAGTGATTTGGCCAAGGTCACACAGCTTGTAAATGGCAGAACCAAGACTTGCATACTAACACCCTTGATTATAAATACAAAACCCATTGTATTATATGCATCTCAAAGTATTTGGCCTTAGAATACTTTTAAAAATATAACATATTGATTTTCTCCACCAAGAATTTCTGATATATAATTTGCCTTGAAGTATACTCCAACTATTGTCTCATAGATAAATGTATTACTATAAGAGAAAATATTTGGAGTTTATATGACTAAAATAGTAAAATATTGACTAAAATTGCAAACACATATTCAAATAAAAAGACAGGCTACATGGTAAGTGATGATTCACAGATAACATGTTCTGGAGTGATTGACCCCAAAATGCTGACTTGCTTACATGTATTCCTTTCTTAAAGTCAAACTATTCCATAAAGCTAAGAATTATATAAAGGTGGTTATATATAATACCTTGTATGGTCTAAATGTTTGTGTCTCTCAGAAGTTCATATGCTAAAATCTAACCCCCAATCTCTTGGTATTAGGAAGAGGGCCATTTGAGAGGTAACTAGGTCATGAGAGTGGAATCCTTATAAAGGGGATTAGTGCCCTTATCAAAGAAGCCCAAGGGAACTGCCTGCCCTTCCACGACATGAGGACACAGCAAGAAGGCACCATCTTGAAGCATAGACAGCAAACCCTCAGCAGACACTGAATCTGCTGGTGCCTCAACTGTAAGCAATAAACTTCTGCTGTTTATAAATTACCCAGTCTAGGGTACTTTGCAATAGCAACAGGAACAGACTTATACGGGGCTTCCTATGTATGAGACATTGTTCTAAGTCCTGTACTTAAATTAATTTCATCTATCCTCATAGCCAACCTGAGATTAAAAAAAATTTAAAAAACCATCATAATCCTCATTTGTAGATGAGGAAGCTCATGTACAGAGATGTGAAATAACCCACCAAAGCTAGTGAGTCAGGGAGCCAAGATTCAGACACAGGCCATCTGGGTCCAAATCAGTGCTGGAAATGACTATTTCACACAGGCTTGTGAACAGCATTTTTCATATGCTTGTTCTGTGTGCATATCAGCAGACATCATAGATATGAGATACTTGTTAAAAATTTTCTAAAATACATTTTTGTTCCATTTAATTTGGTTTCCAAGATACCTATGAACATTTCTTAAAATGTGTGGAATGTAAAAGTGGGTGTCATGTGTGAGAGGGATGAAGATGAGTAGAACTTTTCCCAGTGATACATAAGATGAGACCAAGAATGAGAGTCTGAACTTCATATGTAAGCAAATAAAAGATTTTTAAAAATTCAAATGCATAAATAAGCATGTGATTCCCTCTAGGCCCATAATACACATTTTGCCACTGCCAACTGAGTTTTCAATCTGAGCTTTGCTTTGTTGTTCTTGTTTCTAGTGGTATTCTTCCTTGTGTTTTATGTGACTGGCTTTGGTTGCCTTGATTCAATTACCTGGATCCTTTCTTAAAGTGTGATTTGTGGAGCAGCAGCAGCATTTCCTGAGTACTTAATGCAGCCGGGCATGGTGGCTCACGGCTGTAATCCCAGCATTTTGGGAGGCCGAGGTGGGTGGATCACTTGAGGCCAGGAGTTTGAGACCAGCCTGGCCAACATGGCAAAACCCAGTCTCTGATAAAAATAAAAAATTAGCTGTGCGTGGTGATGCATGCCTGTAGTCATGCTTGTAGTCCCAGCTACATAGAAGGCTAAGGCAGGAGACTCGCTTGAACCCAGAAGGAAGAGGTTGCAGTGAACCGAGATTTCATCACCGCACTCCAGCCTGGGTGACAGAGTGAGACTCTGAAAAATAAAAACAAAAAAACCAGGAAGGAAAGAAGGAAGGGAGGGAGAGAGGGAGAGAGAGAGAGAGAGAAAGGAAGGGAGGAAGGAAGGGAGGAAGGAAGGAAGGAAGGAAGGAAGGAAGGAAAGAGGAAGGAGGAGAGAGAAAGAGAAGAAAGAAAAAGAGAAAGAAGAGAGGAGAAAAGAAAGAAAGGAAGAAGGAAGGAAGGAAAGAGGAGAGGGAGGGAGGGAGGAGAAGGAAGGAGGGAAGGCAGCGAGGGAAGGAGAAGAGGGAGGGAGGGAGGGAGGAAAGGAAGGGGGAAGGAAGGAAGGAGGACGAGAAAGAGAAAGGAAAGGAAGGAAAGGAACGGAAGAAGGAAGGAGGAAAAAGGGGGGGGGGGGAAAGGAAGAAGAAGGAAGGAAGGAAGGAAGGAAGAGAAGAGAAAGAAAAGAAAGAAAGAGGAGAGAGAAAGAGAGAGGGAAAGAAGAAAGAAAGAGAGAGGAAAGAAAGAAAAAGAAAGAAAGAAAGAAAGAAAGAAGAAAGAAAGAAAGAAGAAAGAAAGAAAGAAAGAAAGAAAGAAGAAAGAAAAAGAAAGAAGAAAAGAAAGGAGGGAGGGAGGGGAGGGAGGGAAGGAAGGAAGGAAGGAAGAAGGAAGGAGGAAGAAGAAGGAGAAGGAAGGAAGGAAGGAAGGAAGGAAGGAAAGAGAATCACAGGTCCCACTCCACAGCTTCTACTGACTTGGAATCTGCACTCTGACAAGATCCCCAATGATTCTTAAGCACATTAATGTGTGAGCCCTGTTCTACAAAACCATGCTAAAATCCTTCACTAAGGAGAAACTGTCTCATTTTAATATTTTTGAACTATTATAATCAAATAGAGGAAAGGTCAAACCAAGTCCTCTCTCTGTAGTGGGAGCAGGAAGGATGGCTAGATGAGGAAGAATAAACAATGCTCTGTTTCTTGCCTGCTCTTCCACCAAAGAGGAAGATTTCCCCTACTGCCACCCACACACACAGTCAACTCATCATACACGTACACAACCACGTAGAGTAGTGCAATCCATAATGTTTGTCATGCAGGGCAGGTTCTTCACTCAGGAGAGAATTCAAGAGTGAGCCAGTGGCTGAAGAAAGCAGCTTTTTTAAGGCATGGGCGGTGTTGCAGCTCTGTGACTGCTTCTGCAGAACAGGGTTACCTCATAGGCAGTGCACTGAGAGGAGCAGCATTACAACATTTCCAGTCATAAACCCACTTTAAATGACATTCTAATTAGGGGATGGGTTATTCAGAAATAGCTAGAAAATGAGTGGTAGCTTCCAGGTGTTGCCATGGCAAGGGGCAGTAACTTTCATGCACAGCCGTGGCACTGGTAAACTGTCATGGCAAGGGTGATAGTGTCTTAGGGTGATGGGCAGCGAGAGGTGCTTTGGGACCCTCTTCCAAGTTTTGGCCAGTCTTCAATCTGGTCCTGAAACTAGTCCTGCCTGCCTCCTACCTCATCTGTATCCAGAACAGTGCAATAGAGGACACTGAATCTCAGAACAGGAGCCTGCAATTCTGTTAGTAAAAGGGAGTTTTGTTTGTTTACCCAATTAACCTATAGTAAGAAACTTGTGGACAACAAACCTTTACCCTGTACCTACTATGTGTAAAGTGCAGAAAGAATATCTAACTGATAGAGGTGTTGTGAAGATTAAATTGGATATCTGCTAACTGTATAGCCCAGTGTCTGAAACAGTAGGTCACATGTCCCAAAGGATTCACAAGAGGAGAGTGTAGTGGGTATAAAGTTATTGAGTGTCTACTATATGCTTCATATATGCAGTATCCTTAAATCCTCATAATTAGTTGACGAAGCCTTTATGTCCACTTAACAGATTAGGAAACTGAGGCACTGAAAGGTAAATATAATTGCCCACAGTCTCACAGTAAGTTGAGGTGTCCAGTTTCAACTTCGGTTGGCTCTCTGTCTTTACCCAGTGCTCCAGCTATCACCCAAAACGAGAGGGGTACAAGAAAGTAGGCAGCAGGGGCCGGGCGCAGTAACTCACACCTGTAATCCCAGCACTTTGGGAGGCCAAGGCAGGTGGATCACGAGGTCAGGAGATGGACACCACCCTGGCTAACACAGTGAAACCCCGTCTCTACTAAAAATACAAAAATCAGCCGGGCATGGTGGCGGGTGCCTGTAGTTCCAGCTACTCGGGAGGCTGAGGCAGGAGAATCGCTTGAACCCAGCAGGTGGAGGTTGCAGTAAGCTGAGACAGCACCACTGCACTCCAACCTGGGTGACAGAGTGAGACTCTGTTTCAAAAAAAAAAAAGCAGCAGGTCTCATCAAAATAGAATATCTCTGTTTTATCTTTCTGTTTTGCTTTAACTTAATGACAATATTTTCTAAGGTGTACTTCTGGTAAATCACTTACTATAGACAGAGTCTTCTACTTAAATGAACAGAAAATAAGTAAAAGGCCATATTTTTGCCATGACGGAGTTTACAGTTTATCTGAGCAGAAAAGGTAAATCCAGATGTAAAAGCAAAGAAGAATTAGACTTGAGCCAGGTCCTTGACTATTAGCATGGAGAGATTCAGAAAACAGGTCATCTGAGTTGTTGTGTTCATCTGTGAACTCTTTGAAATAAAGTGGACATTGAGATAAGATCTAGAAAGATTTCTTATTCAGGTGTAAGCATCATTGAGTCGATATTGAGTTAGTATCCTAGAACTTTATTCCCATACTCTTGAGAGGCTTGTTTCTTTTATTTGTGCTTCCAAGTAAGCGTACATTTGGGCAAGGATTTCATGGCTAAAATATTTTAAAATAATTATTTTAATTTCATTTTTAATAAAGTAGGCTGCTAAGGTGATAGATGGGGGCAAGGTGGTGCTTGCAGCAGGTGGAGAGAAAATGGGGTGCTGAAACGGTGTAGAGAAGATGCCATAGGGAAACCTAATTCCCTTCAAAGTGTGACCTAGGTAGGACTGGCCATGATCAGCATTAAGAATGTGGGTCACTCGGTCACAAATATGGAAAATTCAAAATGACAGACTTTTCTAAGTAGAATGTTCATTAAGAACATTGTTTAGGGCTGGGTACAGTGGCTCAAGCCTGTAATCCCAGCAATTTGGGAGGCTGAGGCAGGTGGATCACCTGAGGTCAGGAGTTCGAGACCAGCCTGGCCAATATAGCAAAACCCTGTCTCTACTAAAATACAAAAAAAAAAAAAAAAAAAAAAATTAGCCAGGGGTGGTAGCGGGCCCCTGTAAACTCAGCTATTTGGGAGGCTGAGGCAGGATAATTGCGTGAACCCAGGAGGTGGAGGCTGGAGTGAGCAGACATCGTGCTGTTGCACTCCAGCCTGGGCGACAAGAGCAAGACTCTATCTCAAAAGAAAAAGGAAAAAAGAAAATTGTTTGTGCAAGAGTGTTGGATCCTTTTAGCTAAATTCAAACTGTGTCCCAGCTGACTTGTCTTCTGCCATCAGGTCCTTTGTGGTGTTGGCGGCCTCACATTGAGCATGTTTGAAATGTCACCAGAGCAGTTCCTTCTGCTGAGTCTTGAGGACAATTAGCCATTGTCATTACCTATAGGTGTCAGTGGTACAGTCAGAAGATTTCACATTGCCTGGATGCCTGAAGAATATGTACCTGGAGGAACTGCTAGTATGGCTGCATTTAGCCCCGTTTGGGGACCGTTAGAACTTAGAACCTTCAAAGTGTCACTCCTGAAAAGGAAAAAAATAAGCATAGACAAGGGATTTCAGAGAAAAGCTACTGAAAGGGCACTGCAGTTAATTGAAATGGTGGTGCACCTGCTTGTGATGTCAAGGAAGTTACTTAACTCTATTCATGCAACAAATCTTTATCTTGTACCTACTATGTGCAAAGTGTGGAAAGAATAGGATTGCTGTGAAGATTAAATTGGATAATATTTGTTAACTGTATAGCCCAGTGGTTGAAACAGTAGTTGCTCAGCAAATGGTAACTGAGATTAATGGCAATAATCAAAGGCACACTTCCGTATTTTCATTACTAAGCACAATCCATATTTAAATTGAAATAATTGTAGAATACCTACATGCAAAGGTATAGTCCACACAATTCCCACTTCTAACAGAAAGGACAGGTCAAGTCTCCTTTTCCAGACTTGTAAGAACCAATTTACATTTTACAGTATACTGGAATTTTGATGAATTAAACATTGTTCCAATAATAATAATAATATTATATTTTTATGTAGCTTAAAAAAACATTTTCACATTCATTAACTCTAAATGAATTATTGCCAGTAGGCTTGGAAATCTCCCTGTTTCATAGAGATTTTGGTATGTAAAATTTTTCTTAAATGAATTTGGCCTGGATCAGAAAGTGAGGTAAAACAATTAAAATATCCAATTTGGGAGAATTCTTGGTAGGTTTCCAGCATGTCGTTCATTTTTATAATCAAGCTGTCATATGATCTTTTTTTTTCATTATTCATGAGCAAATAGACTCCACTACAGTCAATTTGAACCAATTATTATCTCTGGCATGATATAATCAAAAGGCTACTGCTATTTGTTGAAGAATTCTTTGTTTGCCAAGATTATTAATCAAGTTATGCCAGGAGCACATACAGTGCTGCTTGGCACTCAGCAGCTGGCCCGAGCAACAGAAAAATAAATCAGAATTCTTGATGCTTGTATTTTTTAATATTCCTGCCAGTGTGTGTACTGGAGAACATTTCACATTAAATAGCACTAATTGCCTTAATTGGCTTATGGCTAAGAGGCCCACTGTTCTGCTGGTGTGTAGTCAAAGTCATTGGGTTTCCTGGGAGCACTTAGATTCTTACATTTTCAGAGGTTCAGGTATGACACACAGAGCAAGACAGTTGCAGTGCATGTATGACCCTGGTGTCTTGTAGAATAGTGGGGTGTGGTAAGAAGTCCCCTCTGATTAGCCTGGGGTGACAGCTCTTCACACAATCATTCATAGTAAACAACTCTTTATAGAGAACACATGAAAGTTTATCAGTCAGTCTTCACTAACTCTCAGAACAATCCATGAGCAAGCAAGAGTTCTCACTTGCTTGGAGGGCAGCTGTATTTACAACTGGCAGAACCCAGCTTTGCTTTTAGGTGTCTAACAACAAGTGTAATAACAATGGCAACATTTAAATTGCCTTCCTATTTTATCATGTCCCAAATATGTAAATCTTGATCCTGTCTTCATTGCCATTGGGTGTTTTCATTTTATTTTTAGTGAGGTACGTCATCCCAAAGGGCAGCCTCGTGGCTGGGTGAAAATGTGCCCAAGGACTGTTCAGCAGACTCAAGAGAGTACAGCCACCCCTGCCTCCATTAGCTCCTTTGTCAGATTGCAAATGCTAGAAGTTCTGCAGAAATGGCTTCACCCCTTTAAAATGCAAATGGCCCCCACCCATGCACACACAAAGTGCCCATGTAAACTTTCATACATTCACATCTTAATATGCTTGAGTTTAAAATGCTGTAAAGGGACATGAGGTAAACATTCTAAAGGAGCTCCTAACAAAAAGATATAATGGACAGGTATAAATAAGGAAGAGAGCTCAAGATGGGAGTCCTTCCCCAAAGCCATTACACTCCACTGTTCTCAGGTAGTGAAAGTGTGATTTACTCATTTATGGAATTAAATTATGGAATTATTATGGAATTAAATTAAACACAAAAAAGCAACTTCTTATTATGCCTACACATTTAAGGAATAACTTCACTGCTAAGTGGTATTGAAATCACATGCGGCTAAAGAGGAGCAAAAGTATTCGAATAACAAGATTTGCCATTTGTAGCTGGAAATTAAGCTGAAATTTCAATTCAGGAAGCATTAGAGTCACATCTTATCAAAAGGGGAAAACTCACCATTTTGGGCATATTTGGTAGGTGGAGAAAATTTTGAGCCTAAAAGTCACGACTGCGATATGCCAAGTGCTCGATACACGCTCGCTGGAGTAATCGATGCCACCTCACTGTTTGAAGGACCTGGGGTTCTGGCTCTCCACAGATGAGGAGGTGGGTTTCAGTCTTAGTCCTACCCCTGTGTGCCCTTATAGGGGTCACTTTAGGGAGGGTTCAAGTCTTTTATTCTCTATCTGCGCTGGGAAGGGCCCCATAGCCCACAAGAGTAGCTAGGTAAAGATCACTATAATTTGGAAGTTTTCACTAACATGAGAACGGGTAGAAAGGAAAAATGAAGCCACAAAACCCCTTAAGTGATAGAGCAGTTCAGTCTGTTTCTCCTTTTCTCTGATGTTATTACATCTGAAATGTATAATCACTTCTCATCCATACTTGTGAGCAATTAAGATCATCTGCCAAGAAAAGAAAGGAAAAACTGAGAGTAAGTAATGGAATTGATGGCAAAGCAGGGAGTTGTTCGTGTTTTTTAAGCTGTAGGTTTATTAGGAACACATTCTTAATGATTAAAAGCAGTGGTTATTTTCATCTCATGTTCAAGTTTTAACCTATTAAAAGTAAAACAGAGGTAGACCTATTTTTCTCTATCCCAGATAAAAGGCCTCCTCATTACAGTTTTCAATATCAATCTGTTTGAAAACTAGCACAAAATAAATGCATTCTGAAGAATACTATTTCTTAAGTAATCCCATTACATTTCTACTTCTTTGGATGCTCTGGTAAGTAGAATATCCTTACAAAATGTAAATGTAATCAAATTTCTATTCTTTCAACAAAAGTCTGTTAGGCGGTCACTATCTGCCAGGTGTTGATCTGGACTCTCAGGATATAAAGAAAATTAAATCGATGACCGGTCTCTGGGTGGCTCATTGTTTATTATGGAAGATCTAATATGTTAAGATGCTTTTGGTTGCAAGCTGCATCTGTAGCTGTCTTCAAGAGTGAGGAAGGGCATTGAGATATATTACAGAAAAGCTTGACATAAGGCTGTTCACGGGGAGCGAATCCAGTGGTCATAATGTCATCAAGAATTCAGGTCCTTTCAGACATTCAGCTCTGTACAACCCATGGTGTGCCCATTTCATCTTGTGGCTGCTTCTCCTAAGCTCAAGGATGTCTGCTGGTAGCATCTATATTTACTTGCAGTGGAAGAGACAAATAGCTTCCTTTGGCTCTTAAGAATCATGAAATTCCTTGCCCAAATAGTAAACCATCTTTTATGGATTTCAATACCTCAAATTGGTTCAGACCTACAATATCTCTGAACCATTATCTGGTAAGGGGCTGGGATTGCCATCATTGGCTTAGCCTAATCAGGGTCCATCTCTGCAGCAGAGACCCACTAGAATTCCCCAAAGCATATTGGCTGTTCAGAGAAGGGTTCTATCATGCAAGAGGAGGGAAATGGTTCTGGGCTATAATGTTTCCCTCTTTATCTTTTGTAACACTAAAAGCTATTTCAGTAAAGTAGGACTTGACCAGCTGATGATATTGAGAGGTGACAACGTGCTAGCAGCCCTCGATGTCTGCGCTTCCTTGACCTCAGCATCCACTTTGGCTGCGCTTGAGGCGCCCTTCAGCCTGCCCCTGCACTGTGAGAGTCCCTCTCTGGGCTGGCCAAGGTTGGAGCCAGCTCCCTCTGTTTGTGGGGAGGTGTGGAGGGAGAGGCACCTGCGGGAACCAGGGTTGTGCGTGCTACTCCTAGGCCAGCGCGAGTTCCAGGTGGGCGTGGGCTTGATGGGGCCCCCCACACCCTGCGCAGTGAGGGGCTTAGCACCTGGGCCAGCAGCTGCGGAGAGTGCACAGGGTCCTCAAGCAGTGCCGGCCTGCCTGCGCTGCGCTCGAATTCTCGCCAGGCCTCAGTTGCCTCCCCTTGGGTTAGGGCTCACGACCTGCAGCCCGCCATGCCCTAGCCCTGCCTGGGGCTCCTGCTGGGCCCGAACCTTCCTGGTGAGCGCCGCCCCCTGCTCCGTGGTGCCTGGATCCATCAACTGACCAAGGGCTGAGAAGATCACCCACCCAAGGGCTGAGAAGTGCTGGCGCACAGCACAGGACTGGCAGGCAGCTCCGCCTGAGCCCGGGTGCAGGATCCACTAGGTGAACCCAGCTGGGCTCCTGAGTCTAGTGGGGACTTGGAGAACCTATATGTCTAGCTAAGAGATTGTAAATACACCAATAAGCTCTCTGTGTCTAGCTCAAGGTTTGTAAACGCACCAATCAGTACTCTGTATCTAGCTAATCTAGTGGGGACTTGGAGAACTTCTCTGTCTAGTACTCTGTGTCTAGCTCAGGGATTGTAAACGCACCAATCAGCACTCTCTCAAAACGGACCAATCAGCTCTGTGTAAAATAGACCAATCAGCTCTCTGTAAAATGGACCAATCAGCAGAATGTGGGTGGGGTCAGATAAGGGAATAAAAGCAGGTTGCCGGAGCCAGCAGTGACAACCTGTTAGAATGGCTGTCCATCTGGTAGAAACCTTTGTTGTTTTGCTTTTCGGGCAGAATTTTTTTTTGTCTTTCGGTTTTTGTTTTGTTTTGTTTTGTTTTGTTTTGTTTTGTTTTGTTTGTTTGTTTGTTTGTTTTTGCGTCCACGGCGTTTTTATGAGCTGTAACACTCACCGTAAAGGTCTGCAGCTTCAAGTCTGAAGCCAGCGATACCACGAACCCACCCACCGGGAGGAAGGAACAACTCAAGGCCTACTGCGTTTAAGAGCTGTAACACCCACCGTGGAGATGTGCACCTTCACTCTTGAAGCCAGTGAGACCACGAGTCCACCAGAAGGAAGAAATTCTAGACACAACTGAACGTCTGAAGGAACAAACTTCAGACACCATCCTTAAGAACTGTAGCACTCACCGGGAGGGTCCGCGGCTTGGTTCTTCAAGTAAGCAGACGAAGAATCCAGCAATTCTGGACACAATATGATTTCTGAAGGATGCACTTTCTCCTAGGTCAATGGTTCTCAAACTTGAGAACCTGGAGGGATTTTTTAACACACACTTTTGTTAATTGTCAGGCTCTACTCCAGAGTTTGCTGATTAAAGAGGTCTGAGGTAGAGCCTTGGAATTTGTTTCAATTGCGGAAATTGCTGGTGATGGATTTGAAAAGCACTGTCTTTAAGATGTTGCGTGTAACAAAAAATTGGCAACCTTTAATTGGCTGAGATTACTGTGAGAGTTGGACAAACCTTACTTTAGATTTTAGAAACATTTCTTTTTGTGAGTCAGTTTTTCATTTATTTTAGCGTTCAGATGCCTGATTAGCCTTGAAGACACACTTTGCTGTTTAAGACATGCCGTTGTCAAGTTACACAAGAAGGGCCTCAAATATCTTGAAAGTTATTGCTACTATTAGTCTGTCTTCAGAATTATCTTTGAAGTGTACATGTGAGATGTAAACTTTATTATAGCCAAATTTTAAGAAAGTTGCAGTTCACATTTCTGCAATTGTGAGGTATCTTGTGTAAATTGAGCTGTTCTATTCAAAGGAAAGTATATTACTGAAAACATCAGAAAACTAAATTGTTTGAGATATATAAAGATGATGTATAGACTCTCCACATGCTGGAAACAGTCTGTTGACACCAAATGCAGTAATTTAAACCGTCTCTTTAGTCCAGTTTTAATAATAGACGTTTGTTTAAGCAGTAAGATTGGAGATCCCTGTCACTGGAAACTTGCTACATTTTTGAAGACAATTTGAGTTGGCACTATGGTCAGGTACTATTCTGAGAAGTGTATCAATTTCATTTAACAAATTTTAAAGGAAAAAATGAGTTTTGTTTGTTTTGGAGTCGAAGTCTTTTTCTGTTGCCCATTCTGGAGTGCAGTGGCACAGTCATCACTCCCTGCGGCCTCAAACTCCTGAGTGCAGACAATCCTCCTGTCTTAGCCTCCCAGATAGCTGGGACTACAGGCATGCACCCACCACACCTGGCTAAATTTTTTCTTATATTTTGTAGAGGTGGTGTCTCTCTTGTTGCCCAGCCTTATCTCAGACTCCTGGCCTCAAACAATCCTCCCACCTCTGCCTCTCGAAGTGCTGGAATTACAGATGTGAGCCACTGTGCTGGACTAGTGAAAACTATTTTAAAATGTTTTTATAATTTTGTGCTTCTCTTTTAGTGACTGTTATGGTCTGAATATTTGTGTACCCCCAGATTCATATGTTGAAATTCTCTCCCCCAGTGTTACAATATTAGGAGAGCAGACTTTGTGGAGGAAATTAGGTCATGAAAGTGGAGCTTTTATGCACGGATTAGTGCCCTTATAAAAGAAGCCCAAGGGAAATTTTTGCCCCTTGCTCCATGCAGGACACAACAAGAAGATGAACCAGGAAACTGGACCACTTTAGAACCCAACCATGCCTGACACTCTGGAATCTGGGAGTTCCAGCTGGTGGAATGTGAGGAATAAATTTCTCTTGTTTATAAGCCACCCAGTCTGTGGTATTGTAGTTTAGTGACCTGAAGAGACTTAAGGACCTAGAAAAGATTAAGATTCACAGCAAAGATCTTTTAAATATGTCTTTCCTTTGCTTAAGACATTTCAGTAGCTTCTGCTCTCTTACTGCATGAAGATCTAGTTTTCCAATGGCACCAAAACCCCACGTGACTGCCTTACTGGTGGAGCCTGGCCTGGGGCTCCTCTGCCCAGAAGGTTTTGCATCCAGCCGCTGACTTTCCTTCTGGGCAACGGCAGAATCGTTCTCCCTCCCACTGGGAGTTTCTGCACATGCCCTTCCCTCTGTTAGAAAAACTTCCTCACACCACACACGCTTGATCATCCTATTCACATACTCCACATCTTCACATCTGGACTCAAATTTCACTTTCTCAGGAAAAACTTGCTCTGTGACTAAGATTTGTGGAATGAATACATGAACACAAACATTTAAGAGCCTGTTATAAGACAGGCATGTGCGATATAATACTTAATCCTTCTGTCCAGTAATCAGCCAGCCAAAGGCAGCTGCTTCTTCAAACACGAGAACTGTAATTTGTTCAATATTGTGCTGGAATGGTGCTGAATATGGGTCCTCATATGCTTCTAGTAAGCAAAAAAGAATGTTTCCATTTCTACAAAGCAAACAGGATTATCACACACTGTCTGCCTTGATTATATATGGTCTAGTATTATCTAGTAGAAGGTATGTTTTGGTTCTCCATACCTTGGTGAGGCGTTAAATTGGCCTCACCAAGAAATAGTACTAATTTGAATAGAGCAACAGAAGCTCCTTGGAAAATCCAAGATAAGACTTTCTCTGCCCATAGATGCTGATAGGAAAAGCAGTTCTTTTGTTTCTTTCCTGCTCAATACTTGACCCTCCGTTGAACTCAACAAAACATAATAATGCATATGAAAATGTTTTAATGTAAAAAGCACAAAATAATTGTACAGTGCTATTTTATAAATAAATGCTTGATGAAGGACTTTAAATGATGCTTAAGGAATATCCAGAGATTTTCTAAACTTGATGTAGAGCTGGAAATTTGAATTTTACAGAAAAGAATGATTATGATTCATTAAGAAAAACAAATAATTTAAGACCCACAACCTAAATTACATTCAATGAAAATGGCTCCAAATTTAATGTGAAATTAAATTTTTTAAGAATAACTTCTATAGGCCGGGCACAGTGACTCACGCATTGTAATCCCAGCACTTTGGGAGGCCAAGGCGGGCAGATCATGAGGTCAGGAGATCGAGACCATGCTGGCTAACACGGTGAAACTCCATCTCTACTAAAAATACAAAAAATTAGCCAGGTGTGGTGGCAGACGCCTGTAGTCCTATAGTCCCAGCTACTTGGGAGGCAGAGGCAGGAGAATGGCGTGAACCTGGGAGGCAGAGCTGGCAATGAGCCGAGATCACGCCACTGCACTCCAGCCTGGGCAGCAGAGCAACTCTGTCCTCAAAAAAAAAAAAAAAAAAAAAAAAAAAAGAATAACTTCTATAGACTTTCAGAAGCCTGAAAAAATTTTTTTTTTTAAAAGAAAAAAGCTCCCCCTTTCTCTCAGCTAGGCCATGACATTCAGTCTCACCATTTTCATTGCATGGTATACATTTTACAACCACATTTTAATTGAGCCTTTGTCAAAAAGAGTCTTCTGCCCAGAGAAGATGGCCATGCTCAACATCATGGCTTAGACTTGAAATCTTATATTGCATGTATTCTTAGGATGCTAAACCATTTCAGGGTTTTATTTTAGCTCGTAGCCTTCTAAGGCATAACCACTAAGATGTGGTTTAAAGAAACATTACACAAAGTTAAAAGAAAAGCAAATTTAAAGATAAAATTTCAACAGAGTTCTTGGAATTTTGTAGATGTAGTAAACATTCAGAGCAAGGCTAAAAATTATACCATGTTTGTGAGACTTAGATGAATCAAAAACTGCAGGTTTTCTAGAAGTTTGCCTACAAACTCTAATGGGCTATCTTTTCCTATAATCAAAGCAAGTAAAGCTTAAATTACAAATCGATGTGAAGTTTCTAATTTTCATTTAAGACAGCTTTTGTTATTTCTTTTCAGCCTGCTGCACTGCCACCTCCCAATATATAATATTTCAGGAAACATTGCATTATGAAGGGCTCCATAACAGTTAATGAAGATAAGTCTGTATGGAGTGATATTGTAATGAATTTTCTGGTGAAAATTAATTAGATGTGTGAATGCTAACATTTATTTACATCCCAGTTGAAATGTTCAAAGAGGTGTATGTTAAGCACACAATTAGAAGCAATGATGCATTAAATTGGCCTCACCAAGAAATAGTATTAATTTTAATAGTGCAATGGATGCTCCTTGGAAAATCCAAGATAAGATTTTCTCCGCCCAGTTGCCTGCTTTTGAGACTCCTTGTCTGCCTAAGTCACTTCTTTACATAAAAGTTGGTGGAAAATTGAGGATGGAAGGGGAAAGTGTATTTCCTATTTCACATCATAAGGCTGCCTAATGTCTCATTAACCTATGGACTTGCTCCCAACTCCTTTTGATTTGCACTGTGCAAACAGTATCTAACAACTCCTTTTGCAAACAGTCAATGACCTTTTAACCCAGGGAGGGAATTCCTCACAGCTGGAAGCCTTCCTTTTCTGTGTTCTTTTTAGAAGTGTTCCTTTCCTTCAACTATAAAGAAACAACAACAGTCCTTCCTCATTCCCAGGGTTTCTCTTAGTTTCAGGTAAGTTCTTGGTAGACAGGAACCACACAATCCTAGGATGAGCAGTAGCGACTTCCTTGCTAGCTCAAGCACCATTCTAATATTCTGAGATTATTTTAAATTTGCACTGGGAGTTCACTGGGCTGCCTTTTAGTCATATATTTAGTCATATATTTAGCTTTGAATATTTTAGTGTTCTAGTGCTTCCTTATGTCACACCATATATAAACTAGTAAGAATAATGACTACCATCTATTGAATCCTAACTGTGTGTGAAGCACTGGGCTAGTATATTACATGGACTGTCTAATTTAATTCTCTCACAAATGCTTTGCATGCATAGGCTTTATTTACATCTCTATTTCATGGGAGTGAAAAGTGGTGCTCAAAGGGTAAATAACAGTTGGTAAGTGTTCGAACTAACTGGGATTTAAACCAGTGTTTGTTTATCCATTTAAACCAGTGATTGTTTATGCCAATCAGCCAATGCTGAATGTTTAGGGGCAGTTTGCATTATAATCCTTAACCACATTGGCTGATTGCATCCTAGTTCTTTTGTGATTTTGTATAATGAATATCTTATTGAATGCTCTAAATAAATTTCATGTATGTATAATACAAAAAAATCCCAAGAGATATTGAATAACAAAAATATGATATATTGTGTTGCACACAGGAAATATAAGATTGAGATAGTTTGCAGCCTTATAAGTTTGCAAACTCCCTCTAAGTTAAAAAAAAAAAATCACTAAACTATACATTTTGTGTAAAGTAATTGCTCTTGTAACGAGGCCCCCCCACCACGCTTAACCCAAATGTCCTGTTCTCCAGAACTGACAACTTCATAGAAAGACAGCGGTTAGTGAACTGAATATCAAGGCTGAGTTAAGAGTGTGTACTAGTCTAAGAAAAACTTCTGAGTCAAGTAACATATTTCAGTAAATAAAAAATGATTTCAGACAGCCCCAAATTCTAGATAAAACTGTTTTGCCCCAGAGAAACATTTCTGGAAGAAAAATGGCAAATTTCATCATCCCTAAAAATGTGACCACAGTCAACACTTACAGCCTACACCCACCTGAACTTTAGTTCTTGTAAAGTCATGAGAATTTGACGTCATCTCAGGGCAATGAGGATGAAACGCTATTACAAATGTGTAGGACTAACTGAGGACCTCATCACCACATTTTTGTCTACTGTTATCCACAGGACTGAAGAATTTGATCGGTGTTCTCCTCAATTTCCTGTATAGGGAAAAGACAGAGAAAGGATAAGAAGTGTGTAAATTTGTATTCTGAAAGCAGAATAGAAAGGAAAAGTACATTCTTATTGATACCTTTGCAAGTGGCAAGTACTATAGCATTGAGGTCAAAAGCTTTAAAACTGTCTTATGGTTTCAACCTCATGTAGGTTAATTTTACATCAACACACATAAAATTTAAAGCTAAAGGAAAATTGCCAAATAATTCCAGGATCTAACTTTATTTGTCCAATAAATATTGTTAATCACCTACCGCTAAGCATTGTGGTGGGATTGGAGGTGGGGAAGTAAGTAAAATAAGTAAAACCTTCTCTCACTTTGATTGCATATGTGGGATTTTACAATTATAGCATATTCTCTGTGCTAGTTTTTAAAAAATATTCTGATTCTACACAAAAAGTTTCATTGGAATCATTCCAAAACGTATTTGTCAAGGTGGTCTGTCACTGTGAGAGTGTATTCTAACTTTTCACTTCAATTTTAAAAAATGAGAAACGTTATTAACCATAGAGTGACTGGATTATATCAAGATCTATAGTGTAGTTCAGATGTTGCCTTCTCACCAAAGCCTTTCTTGACTTCCTCAAGTGGATGTAATATATACTTTTTTTCTGAACTTCCTTACCATTAATTTTTTTTCATTTTTGGATAGTTATTGATTTAGATACAGTTAAGATATAACTGTAAGATATAATACATAGAGATTCTGTGTACCCTTTACTCAGTTTACCTCAATAGTAATATCTTGCTTAGCTGTAATATAACATTACAATCAAGAAGTTGACACTGAGATAATCCATCAACTTTATTAAGATTTCACCAGTTTTAAAAGCATGCAATTATATACATGTGTGTGTAATTAGTTATATGTAATTTTATTACATATGTAGATTCATGTGACTACCACAGTCAAGATACAGATAGTTTGTTCACAAGACTACATCATGCTACCAACAGCCATGTAGCTCCCTCCCTATCCCTGTCCCCAGTCTCTAATCCCTGGCAACCACTAATCTGCTCTCCATCTTTATAATTTTTACTGTTTCAAGAGTGGTGTATAAATGTGTTATTTAATATGTAACTTTTCCAGGTTGGCTTTTTCACCCAGCATAATTCCCTTGAGGTTTATCCAAGTTGTTGTGTGTGTCACTAGTTCATTATTTTTTGTTGCTGAGTAGTATTCCATGGTATGGATGTACCAATTTGTTTAACCGTATGCCCATTGAAGGGCATTTGGATTGTTCTCAGGTTTTGGCTATTACAAATAAAGCTCTATGAAGATTTGTGTGTAAAAAAATGCATGATATTCCCAAATCTACATCTTGGAAGAAACATGCTGATACAAATTTGTAGATATAAAGGAGTGATAAACCACTGGTAAAATCAAATCCGTAAATTCCTAGGATGAAGGAGACCTCATAGATCATCCAGTTCATTCCTCACCTGCAGACATAACATGTTAGTATTATATACATTATTGTCATGTGCCTGCTTGAAAATTTTCACTTTTTCTTTTGACTCCCAAACTTGAAATGATTCTGTTTCAAGTCTCTCATCTACCTCCAATGAATCTGAAAAAAAAAAAAAAAAAAAGGATTGCAATATTCCCCACCTGCAAAGCACCTTTGAAAGCAATATAAAGAAAAGCAATCAGAAATGAGTTGGGCAAATTGGAATTCTGTAATAATTGTGGGTAGTGGAGAGTTCAAGTTAGGATATCAGATGGATTCCTAGTTTCTTAACTCCCTTGTCTGTGGTTTCCGAGGTTAGCTGGAGGTCTGGTTAAAAAGTCATCTCTGGCCCCACCTTCAGAGTCTGTGATTAGTAGGTCTGGGTGGAGCCTGAGAATTTGCAATTCTATCAAATGTCTAGATGATGCCAATGATATTAGGGTGGGGAATGGGGCGCTTTGAGAACTTCTGCCATAGATCACTAGATAATTTATTTTAACTAGCTGAACTTCAGCTTCCACATCTCTAAAAGGGAATGCCATTACCTTTACAGTCTTACTATGAAGCCAAATACTCTTAGCACACAACTCCTGCTACATATTAGATGCTGAAGAAAACATTTATTTCCACCCCTGCATCAACTTACAATGCTGAAATATTTGGGAACTCCTAAATAATCCATATACAATAAAAATATAAGTGGGAATAAATTTGAAAGTGTTATTTGCTTGCTGTTTTTTGTTTGATCAGGTATGATTTGATTATTCCTAAAGTTTCCATTCTTCTAAAAAATAATCTTGATTGCTTTTGTTACTTTTTTCTATCCTTCACTATAAAATCCAGTACCAAACTCATATGAAAAACAAAATCTCTATTTTAGGATCCAGAATACCCACTATCTACTAATAGGCTAGAATTTTTTGATTTAGAAGTATCTTAGAGATTATCTCACCAAAACTGTCCATTTTATAGATGAGAAAACTTACCCAAGGTCATAAAGTCATGTAGCAGTAACTAGACCTCAGGTCATTCAGGCCACTAGGCTTGACCTGAGTGACCTGAATCTGGTCACTTCCTGAAAAAGACTTCACAGCATTCTTCTTTACGACTGAATAATATTTGTATTAAATAATAAATTGGCAGGAAGGGAAAGCAGGCAGGATCAGGGCCTGGCTTCAGTGTGCCTGAATCCCAGTGATTATGTCTGGCCTCTGTAGGAACCTGCCATGGGGCAGGCATGGAAGGTGGAGTCAGCAGCTCTAATCACTAGAGCTGTTGGGTTAGAGTTGGGGAGGGGACCCAACCTGGTACCTAGGGGATGACTGAGAGAGCATTAGATGACGTGGGTGTGGGAGAGCATTCACTTTCACCAGGGCAGGGGACCTTGATTGACCTCCTGTGGCAGGTGCTTGGGTGAAAAATCCTCTTTGGCCTCCAGCAGTCACCACATCTTCTCCAGGTGCCTGTTTGGCCTCTTGTCAACCATTCTGCTTCCCTCCAGGCTGCAGGAAATGGTGCTCTAGTATCCACTTCCCAGAGGGCACAGACCCCGGCAGTGGGAGCAGGTGGGGGAGGTGGCGGGTCGCAGGGCCATCTCCACTGGCTCAAATCAGCGATCTCTTCTTAACTTCACGAAAAAGAACACTGTTGCTTATCATTGCCTTTATTACCATTAGAAAAACTTTAGCTTTTGGGAAGAAAGTACAGTGGCTCTTTTATAAATAATGCTGTTATACTGCGAATTATTCTGCAAACACTTCTGTTGTAGAAAAAAACTGGGTTCTTGTCACACAACCAGGAAAGATTAGGCTCACACACACTTTGAAGGATGGGAGTGAAATTTATTGGCAAAAAAAAAAAAAAAAAAAAAAAAAAAAAAAAAACCCAAAAAAAAAAAAAAAAAAAAACCTCAGCAAAGCAAGAGGGGTTCCTGTTAGCAGGCCCCCATCTCACAGGTTGAATCTCAGATCACCACCCAAGAACAGGAGAGACCAGGCTCCTCCCCTCTGCAAATGGCTCGAACTTCCCGAGACCCCACCCTGTCCTCCCGGTGTGCAGGTGGGCATTATTCAGCAAGAATCAGTTGGGAAAGGGCGGGCTTCATCTGGAACAGGTAGTCCAGTTTTTCAGCCTTCAGGCTGTTTTAGTGTTGAAGAAGGGGGTTTGGCGAGGGAGGGGGACCCTTGGCTGCCTCCTGTCTCTATCACTTCTACTTTGATGATATAAAGCTTCTTTGAAGTAAAGATTCTTCTAAAGACTGGAAATTTCAGGGATTCCCAGCAACGCTCCTGTGATAAGTTTTCTCATAAAACACCCACCTTGTTATTTTGTCTCTTCTTGTACCTCTGGTGATTACCAGTTATTACGGCACAGAAAGAAAATGGGAGATAGGAATCTCAGATATCAGTAGGTGGGAAATATCCTTTAATGTTGTTACTTGCCCATTTTCTGGGTTCTTACTTAAACTATTTTAATCTATCATTAAAGCCATTCATGAACATAGCAAGGTTGAGTCTGGAAATGTTGATCCCTACTACCACCAATGTCCCTAAGATTCTTGGCATTTAGGGGAGGAGATAATAAAACAAATGGAAAGAAAAAAAAGACTATTTAATAGTCACAGTCTATGTCGGTGATTTTGAACCACTGAGATTCCCAGACTGAGTAAGAGAAAAAACTAAAGGGGCAGTTATGCACTGAATATTTACACCTCCTCTCTCCGAATTCGTCGGTGAAATCCTAACTCCTAATATTAGGGTTAGATTAGGCCATGAGGGAGGGACCCTCGTGCTGTGATTAATGCCCTTATAAAGAGGAGGTGACATGGAAATCCCTCTCTGCTCTCTAACATCTGAGAATACAGTGAGAAGCTGGCCATCTGCAAACCAAAAAAAAGGACCTTTTCCGGATGCCAGGTCTGTCAATACCTTGGCCTTGGACTTACCAGCTTCCCCAAACTGTGTCAATCTTTGTTGTTTATACCATCCAGTATAAATTTTTGTTATAGTAGCTGACACTGACTAAGACAGTAACTGAAGTTAAGAAGCTTGGAGAAGATAAATCTAAAAACTGACTTATTTTCACACTAACTGCAGAGGAAACATAGGAAATAAATTGATGTATATTACAAGACGAAAGGTATATTTAGCTATACAGAAGAGCCTCTTAAAAGCAAAGAAATGGTTATAAAAGTCATGAGAACATCGTTCTTGACAGAGAAAAGAGCCTATGGAAATACACACACAGGAGAGACGGGGCCTTTTAGGTGTCACCACATTCCATTTCTTATCCTGGATGGGTTTGGGTGTTTGTCTTAGAACTATTGGTAAATGATAAAAATTTTTATGTACTGTTTTGTATGTATATTTCATAATATTTTTAGAGCCTTGTAACAGAGATTAAATGTCTGTTAGATGTTTGGAATTTCTGTCTGAAATCCTGAAAAATTTGATTGGAGTATGTTAATAGTAATACAGATAAAATAACGTTTCTTGCAATACCACATTTCTGCCATTTGTATGGCCCTTGATTTCTCACTTTGCTTTTTCCCAAAAAGCTGAATTTCTTAGGTGCTTTTTTTAATATCTTACAGTTATCATTTATTAGATTCCAGTTATTTATTATGTGCCTAGGTTTTCAGGAACAACTATAAGAAGTAAACCAACAGTGTTTACCAATTTTATTTTGAAAATAAAATAGTGAAAAGTGACACTTAGGCTAAAACGAAGTTTTATAATTCAGGTTTACACCAACTGAAAAACATGAAGAAGAAAAGGAAGGAAGAAAGAGATGGTAGACAGAAAGGAAAGATGAATGGAAAAGAAAAAATAAACTACTACTTGTGGACTGCTCAGTGTAGGCTGGATGCCTTCATTGGTAGCATTACATTTACTTCTCAAGGATCATGAGAGGCCAATACCTCAGCACACAATTCCTGCTACATAGTAGGTGCTGAAGAAAATGTTTATTTCCACCCCTGCATCAACTTACAATGCTGAAATATTTGGGAGCTCCTAAATAATACAAATACAATAAAAATATAAGTGGGGATAAATTTGAATGTGTTACTTGTTTACTTGCTGTTTTTTGTTTGATGAGTGTGATTTGATTATTCTAAAGTTTCCATTTGTCTAAAAAAATCTTGATTGCTTTTTATTAATTTTCTCTATCCTTCATTATAAAAATCCAATATCAAACTCATATGAAAAACAAAATCTCTATTTTAGGATCCAGACTATCCACTATCTACTAATAGGCTAGAATTTTTTGATTTAAAGGTATCTTAGAGATTATCTAGATACCTTTGGTGTATCGACAACCTTCCAGTTAAAGTGGCCTTTGAAGAAGTTACGGTTACTTCCTGTCAGTTCATTAGAGACAAGCATTGGGAACTCCATAAGGTTTACACACTTGCACTTTTAAAAGTCAAGGGACTTCCATTAATAAAATATATGTGAATAGGTCTTTTCTTCAAAATCTGACAGGTCACCTGACTCCACAGAGAAGACAAAGTCACACCTTATTGGGGGATGGTGGAACAGACTTCTGAAATTAGGAGAAATTGTATGATGTGTCATTAAATGCAATTTCTTTTTAAGAATTCTCTCATTGGTAATTATTCTTATTATGTAGGTGGACAGTCTCTTAATATAGATAAAGACCTTTGCAGCTGCTCTCATCGTCGGCCTCATGTTTAATATGCACTTTGTAATTAGTGTGGATGTAAAGCCCCACATTTGCAGTCAGCCTCCCTTTCTGTCAGATCGGTTTTTAATCTGGGCTGTGTTCAGCTGCGAAGGGCTGATAAGCATTTCTGAAATCTCTGTACACGACAAACAGCACTTTAATCTCGTCTTTCAATTTCCAGTGCACTCATTACACAAATTCAGCTCAAAGAACCTTGATGCATGAAAATTAGCCTTCCTGGATGTGGTACAATTTCTTTTAACCTTTTCTAAAATACTCTGATCCTCCAGGCTATTCGGCCCAGGAAAATGTAGGCAGTGGCTTACTTGTAAAATGGGGAAAATTTATCCCCAAGGCCCATGAATGCTAAAGTTGAGCTAAATGTGAGCTATTTGTTTTAATTAAGGATGAGGGAAATGATTTCTTCAATTTTAACCTAATTTTCAGAGAATAAACATCATTACATAGAGATAAATTATATTTCCACATAGTACTTTCATATAAGGAACTGTCAACTAGCCCAGCTGCCTGACAGAGCTTGCTCATTTAAACCCCAAGCCAATTAGCACCAATTTTCAATCAGTTATGTAAGTATTAACCTGTTCCTCTCTGTATGTAATCTGTCAGTGAGCTGGCTTGGAGGAGATGAAATTCTTAAAGTGTCAAATTGCTTTCCTTAATATGTGCTTAGGTCTTTATTTGCATTACACCCCAGGCTCTGATTTCAAGCTTTCAAAGATAAAAATGTGTGAAATAGCTGCTGTGCCTTGCTAGTCTCTAGAGATGGGTAGGAGCTGGGGAGGGATGTGTACGACCTGCTGAAAGATTCTCCAGTGGAAAAACTGAGCCCATCCTACACGGAAGCGAGAATCAATTTTATCTTTCATTTGGCCCCATGTTGCCTGTAATATTCCTTGAACACAGATCACGGTGAGTTGAGGACAAAAGATTCCTAATACATTTAACCCTGTTGGGATTGTTAAAAATAAAAAGAGCATCTGAAATTATCCCACAAGAAAAGACAGATTATTGTATGTAAATAAATAGCTTTAAGAGGAGCTATAAACGTTTTTGGTGAGAAAGTTTTCAGAAATGACCGAAGGGCTTCTCTCTAAGTTTAAAGAGGAACAACTCAAGGCCCCGCAACAAGCCCCTGCCTCAACCAAGCACAACACGAAGGCTGCCGCTAAGCTCAGATCTTCAGGCGTTGGTTTAGAGATTTGTGTCCCCACATTTCGGCCATAACCTCTTCAACTATCCACAGGCCAGGAGAGGTTTGGGAAAATAACCATGTTTTGTGTTTAGGCAAGGTATTAAGCAAATCAAATTCAAGGTGTCTCATAAAGACAAAAGAATAATATTTATTCAATGACTTTTGTTGCCAGACCTTTCAGTGAGATCTACCCAGGGAATCTGCAAAACCCACAATAAAGAATACAGTTTCTTTAATAAGAAGAAATATCTGTTCTCCTGAATACAACACAGGGATTTAAGAATAAAAAATGGACAAAATGTGCATACTCTCTTTAGTTTTAGCAATACAGAGCCTGAGGCCTCACCATTTCTTCTCCACAAATAAGCCCAGACTTCAGACTTTCCTGATGCAGAATTCTAAGCCTGGGATAACAGGCAAGGGCAGGAGAGAACTTTAGAGGAAGCTGGTTTGATGAGATCACTGTCATTTTCTGGTTCCAAACCTTGTTGAGCTTTGTTCTTTTAGAGAACTGTCTTAAGGACTCCACCCAAAGGCAAGTTGTAAGAGACAGGTTTCCAGGGGTCTTGTAAGTGAACAATTGTATTTAAATTACAATATCTGTCACATTTGTCTACCTGTGTATGCAGAACTCTTATAAGGGAGGGAAGTAGATTTCGTTTCTATAATGTCACTGGAGGCAAACAATAGAATTTTTCACACGGTAGAATTTACTTTTTGTTGCTGTAAAATTCTCTTTTAGTAATTCTAATGCTGGAGGCAACTGCGTAAGAAAAGGCCTGAGCTGCCTCTCACAGTATCACATCTCTGAGGATTCCCAACCTGAAAACAAGAAAGAAAACACAAATTCTTGGGGATCTAGTCTTCTTCACCATATAACTTCCAATGATTTGGCACTGGCATTGGTATTATGCCAATTGTATGGACATGTTAGGCCACCGCATTTATCCCACAGTCCAGACCAAAGCCATCTGCTAAACCTGCCTTGCCAACCTGTCAGTAGGTCCACCCTTGAGGACTCCAAAATAAGCCAGAGATCACTCAAGTGAACACCCTAGACTGCGATAGTTTGTTGATGTGCTGTGAGAAGTGGCCTGTAGGTTCTGCTGTCAGATGATGGATACCCCTCCCATGTGGTGTGGTTAACAACTTACAGGTTGGACTATCGTCTGTTCATTCATTCGTCCATCTGTTTAAGTAACAATGCTGAGTAGTATTCATATGTCTAGCACTGCCCTTGAGTGAGTGGAAAGTAGGGGGTGTATGCGTATGCAATGGTGTTTATCTCCCTGTTCACTTCCTCCAAGGAAGATCTACCCAAGGCTCAAAAGGTCAAGGAAGAATTTGAGGAGTGATAGTGTCTCTAGGAAGACCACATCTTTCAGCTCTAGAACACTGTATTGTCTATCATTTTTGTATTTTATTATGTCTCAGCTGTTTTTAATCTGCTTGGAAAAAAGTAATGACTCTTCTTCCAAGTAAATCCAGTGGAGCTCTCTCAGACTCCTCAGGCCACTTTCATGTGTTAATTTAACAATGCTGTACTGAACTACAGATACAAAGATGAAGAAGCCAGATGTCTGTCCCTCAAGGACCTCTGAGTTTAGGGAGATAAATGCAAACACAAGCATTTAATTATGATACAACCAGCGTGTATGTCCCAATACAGCATTTCTCAAAATTGATTCCATAGACTTTCCAATCTTTTCTCTAAGGTGTATGAATCAATCTGGGCCAGAGAGATCCGACTGTACATAAATCTCAGTTCTGCTGTTACTGGTGGGAGAGATCTGAGTCACCCTGACTTACCGGCTGCGTATCCTTTGAGGTTCGTAGCAACTTCAGTCCTTGTTTCCTCAGAAGAGAGAATTTGCGAGGCATAACGCAGAAAAAGAGACCGAGGCAAGTTTCTGAGGAGGAGTGGAAGTTTATCTAGAAAGGCTTTAGAACAGGAAAGAAAGGAAAATTCACTGGGAACAGGTACCTGACGGTCCAAGAGAGAAGAAGACAGCAAAAAAAAGGGAGGGGGGTCTTTAAACTTGACCTTTTTTCCCATGATTCTTCCCTTAGGGTGGGCTTCCTGCATTCCCAGTGCTTTCCTGACCCTTTGGAAGTGAGCACACGCTGTGTGTTTAGGGAGTTATATGCATGCCCATCTGTGGCTTTTTTTCATTCTTTTGGTGGTGTGTGCTCCTGGAACATCGTACTTCGCCATTTTATCTCTTAACATGCACGCCCAAGAAGCTGCTTCTCCCTGGGGCCGGCATTCAATGAACACTTTTAATGTTAACAGATGTGGACCATCAGGAGCTGGTCCCTCCCTGGCTGCCAAATTATCATTTTTAGAGAGGCAATGCGATAATTGCCAAACCGTCACCCAACATTTCTAGTGGGTGGGAGGAGCACTCTCTCCTGCCCTGCTCATGCCTGTCTACCTGTAACACCGCTCCTCACTGCTCACAGCATCACAGGCAACGTACTTTAGTTCCTGAGCCTTAGTGTTCTCATTGTAAAATAAGGATACTACTTGCTACTTTTATTGTGGAAATTAAACGGTAAAACAACATGTAATGAATTGATGGATTACATATCTTACAGTGTGCAGAGTGTCTTACGTGTCTTATTTCAGCCATACAGTATTAGATTGCCACTAGATATAGAACAAAAATGTGTTAAAATTTATGGGAGGCCATCTGGGTCCTAACAGATCAGACAAAACCAGAATCTAGTCACTTGTGCTAAGTGCCAAGTAATCAAACTAAACTTTGAAACAGGCCAACTTCCCAAAAACAAGAGATTCACAGTAACCAATCAGATGGGGCCTAGTTTTCCTGAGACAGTATGACAAGGAAGTTCTCTCTATTTCAACCTCTTCCTTTATTTCAATGCCATAAGAAAAGTAACTTTGAAATGACCAATCCCTGTCCCTTGCTGCTTCCTTCAGCCCTTTTCTGACTATAAAACTTCCTCTGCTCAGCTCATTGGAGTACTCATGCGATTTTATGGAATAAGGTATGGCCCAATTTCAAAATCACAAATAAAAGTAAACTAACTTCTTAAACAAAGTTTGTTATAATTTTGTCTTTTGACAAAAGTAAATACGCTGATAGCTTACTATGACAAAAGAGAGAGAGACAGCTACTGTATACCACTGACAGAATACACCTATCATTAATTTATGCTCCTCTTTTCTTAAAAATGCGAACTTCTTGCTTAGGAATTATTTCCATACCCATCCAAATTCAACACATTTCCCTCTAAATTTAAACAGTTCAAGTCTAGCTGGAAAACATTTTCCAAGCCCTTGAATGAATGACCCAAACTTTTGTTTTCAACAGAAGACTGCTCTTTAAATTAAACATTTAATTGAGACTATCTTTCCATTAGTACAAGTTTTAATAAAAATGTATAGTGGTTTGATTTCAGATACTTCGCATCTGCTTTTGAGGCAAAGATTCGAATTTCATGATAAAATAAAAAAGATTTTGACATTTCATGGTAAATATCAGCTCTTTTCAAATATGTTATTCTGTCCTGGAATAATGGCATTTCATTCAACGTCATTTCCTTAGAACATTGATGAGAAAATAAATCCATTCCCGGCTGCAGCCACTCCCTGTGGAGTTTGCATGTTCTCCATATGTCTGCGTGGGCTTTCTCCAGGTAGTTAGTCTCCCCCAATATCCCACAGATGTGCACGTTAAGTGAATTGGCGTGTCTCCATGGAACCAGACTGACTGAGTGTGGGCGTGAGTGTCAATGTGTCCTGCAATGGGATGGTGCCCTGTCCGGGGCTGGTTCCAGCTTGGGGCCCTAAACTGTTGAGATAGGTTCTGGCTACCTGTGATCCTGAACTAGAATAGGCAGGTCAGTAATTATCATTCTTGCTTTTATTAATTGCTCTTAAATGTTTGTATAGCTCACATTTATTTCAGTGGTTAATCTGAGAACTGTTTGGTGTCTTTGTGAAGTGTGGTGATGTTTTTGTGATCAGAAATATGCCGTCGAAACTCAACTCTTGTTTATATCAATTCGCCTATGGTTGAATTGGTTTTGTTCTAAGCTGTTTTGCTTACAGTCAGTTTCCTAGAAGCTCTGGACAACACTGAGTAGGGACTTGTTGTGATAGAAACAGGTTACCTGTGAAGAACAAGTAAAGGAAACGGAAAGGGAAATAAAATTTGAGTGTAATTCTGACTCTTGAGTTTGGCCCTAAGTTCAGATACACCTGTCAGGTAACCAGAAGAGGTAGGGCTACTCTACCAAAAGAGCCATACTGCTGCCAACATTCAGCTCTAGAATATATGGGCACCACTTTTCAAGAGCAATAAACAGTGCCTAAAACTACCACATGTACATGTCATTCCAGTGCCTAGTGGATGCTTTGGTGTGCAGAACAGAAAAAGCAGGAGGTTGTATTAAATTAAAATTATCTTGAATTAAACGAATATTCCATATTTCCTCAATTCTAACATGCCCTTGATTTTATAACACGCTAAATATTTGATGGCAGCATTTCTTGGAAAAAACACACATTTCAACATGAGTATAAACAGAGTATTTCTAGTACCAAATCTAACATAGATTTCTCCACAAAATTGCATGCCACTTTGATCTTTACTATTACAATTAACCTTGATCCCAAGATTTCTTCACCTTTAAAGTCTGTCTTTCTAAGTCACTTTTCATTATTGGCAGCCGTGGTTAGCATCATGTGGCAACTAAATACTATGCTGAATGAGCCTTGGAAAATCTATACCCTTCCTTGAGATTTGAATGCATAATCAGAGGCTCCTGCCCAGATGTTTCAGCACCATAGCCCCAACTACTTCATTTCCCATTTATTTTCAACCTTAGTTTGTTCTCTACTTCTCTGCCATTTAAAGAGTTTAGCTCTTAATTGGGTGGTATCTTACAGAGTTCTTAATGTTTTCATGAGGTAACACATATAAAAATGCTTTCAAAACTCTAAAATGCTTTCCAATGTCCATTCTTCTTATTTAAATGTGCACTCTTCTCCATCCCCCTCTCATCCTCCAAATTGAATTCCGCCTCAGAGCAGACTGTTGCCCGCCTGCTCTATGTCCTACATAGCATTAGGAGACCTCTGGTCCACTTAACATGGGCTTGGCATTTATTTTGTTACTAAAACGAAGGGCTTAACAGTAAACTGATTAACAGGTTGGCATTTTTATTTTAAAAGTGGGTGGTGTAAATGTGCCGGGGAATTAGCTCTGGCAGCTTAGTTGCTTGTTCCCACACCCGATTTGCCTTAGTTTCTCCGTAAAAAAGAGAAGAAGAAATATAAAATAACCACCATTTCAGGATTGTGAGGATTTGTTCAAATCATCAGGCAGAACAGATCCTAGCTTGGCTCTGCAAACCGTGTGGGCTTTGCTGTGGCACTCACATAAGAGAAACATATGAGTTTATTCTGCAAAATCTTTATAAGATGGAGTCCTCACCCACATTTCCTGTGTTTCTGTTTTCTGTCTCTTGCTTGCAATTAAAAACGGATTCTTAGAAAATTGCAGGATTAGTCAGCAGTATTGACAGAAGAAAAGATAAACACTGAAAGAAAACGTACAAAAGAAGTGTCTCTACATAATGGGGATAAATGGCTCCAATTTTATCTCTGAAAACTGGTTCAAGAAACATTGGAAATCCATCCTTCACCTTGTAAAATTCTTTGATTCTCCTGGAAACAGTAAACACCTTGAAAGGTTTGTCTTCAGCTCAGCAGTTCCATAGGAGAAGCTGTCTAGTTTTTAAAAGAAAAAAAGAAAGAAAATATATATTCTCCATCCCTATAAAACAACCACAGATAATTTTATGTTTATGTTTCATAAGGGACTGAACAAGTTTAAGCAAAGCATGACTCTTTCTGTTTACTGCCACTATTTTTCTACAGTCATCCTTGATAGGTTGTGGGTATTTTCCTAGGAATCCTCTCCAAGTATCAAATGTGTTTTTGGAATTTATCTTGAGCAATAATAGTGGATCTTATAGCTATAGGCTATATTGCCTGACACCATCAGTACCCATTCAATTAACTACCCATAAGTGACAGAATACAAATAAAAAACATTTTGCACAATGCATATGCTTTGAAAAGAGTGGGAGTGGAAAGGGCAAAGGTGATGTGCCCAATAGGAGAATGTTGTCAACTACCAGTCAATTGTGCACACTGTTAAATTGAGTTGGCAACTACTGGATTCAACATCTCTTAAATCTATTAATAGTATGAGTTGCTTCATTTTACTTATTCATATATTTAGTTCACTTCCATTTATTATATAGGTAATTACAGCATCTAAAAATCTTAATATGTTAGAACATTTCCTAAAGATTGCTCTAATTTAAAACCATTTCTGTCTAGCTCTGTCTTGGGTAACACCGAAAAAAAAAAAAAGACTAATTATCTTTCTTTGGTTCAGTGAAGCTTCATGAACTTTATTCAGGTACAAAAGATACAACAGCAGAGGTAAAATCCCTGTGTGAATGATGATTAAGTCAAGTAATACATTACCAAATATTTACTAGAACATACTGTGTGCTAGGCACTAGTTAAGATTTCGGGAAACAAAACAAAGTATCTGCTCCCAAGAATCTTGTTTCGTTTATGAGATAGACAATGAAAAAATAAAACATAAACATTCAAAACAGTACTCTGTAGTAATATTAAGTGCTACAAATAAGTTCATAAGAAAGAGAAAAAAATGGCTGTTGAAGGGAAGGTTTATAGTTCTTGCTTAGCCACACTGGCCTGGGAAAGCTTCTCTTGAGAAGGTACCATTTAAGCTGCATTTTGAATATGGAGAAGGAGCAGTCATGTGCTGGGAAGTCAATATTCCAACTAGTATGTCTGAGAGTAACAAACCTGAGGAAGGGTACAGGGAGATGGCTTTAAGAGGTAACAAGTGCCAGATCATGTACAATGTGGGTAGATCACAAGCCAAAAAAAAAATTAAATACCCTGACTATAATGAGGTGAAAAAATTGTGGTGGGGGAGACAATTACAGAAGGCCAGTCTAGAGACGATATATTTGACTCTTGTAGTGTAGAGTTCAAATTCAAAACCAGTGCTGCAGGCAGAACAACTTTTACTGATGCATTGGATGTGAGTTGGACAGTGATAAATAAAATTGGAATTTTGACCCTAAGAGCTAGATGGATAACATTGCTGTTTATATAAATGTTGAAAACTTGGTAAGAAGAAGATTCTGGTACTTGTATATGTGTGTGTGTTTGGCAAGGGGATCAATAGTTATTTTTTGGCCATGTTAAGTTTGTAGTGACCACTAGACCTCCAACTAGAGACGTGAAAAAGGCAGTTAAATGAGTACAGAGTACAGCAAGGAAGCTAGATTTAGAAAATAACATTTAAAAGTTACCATGATGGAATTCATTTTCAAAGTCGTGAGACTAGATAAATCACTTAGAGAGTGAATGTAGTCATAGAGGAGATGGCTGGAGAGATACCTAAAGGACATCAATGTTTCCACAGTTGGAAAAGACCCTAAATTGAAGGAAGCCAAAGCTTCCTCTAAGCGTAGAGAAGAACTTATCTAAGAAGAAAAGAATCAAGAGCCACCAGGAAATCACGTGAAAGGAAGACAAAAAAAAAAAAAAAAAAAAGAACCACTATCTTTGCAAAGATGTGTGTCATTGGAAATCTTAACACATTGAGCCATACCAGTGGATGAAATGAGAATGTAAGCTTGATTTGAATTGGTTAAGGAGAAAATAGGAGGTAAAGAAGTGAAAACAGCAAATACATACAGAACCTTTCTCAAGGAGTCTTGCTGTGGAGGGAAGTAGAGAAATGTGGCAATAAAAGGATTTGGAGTCACCACCATTTACTGTTTATTTTAAGATCAGTGATATTGCACTCATGGTGGTGGGAATGATAAAAAGGTAAATAGGGAGAAAGTAACGACACCAAAGAGAAAGGAAATTCTGCTGGATAAAAGCCACAGAGCAGTTATGAGGGCAAAGGAACCAGGGCACAAGTGGAGGATTTGTCGTAGATAAGAACAAGGCCAACTCCATCTGCTGTCCCAGTAGGAAAGAAAGGCAGACTCGATGGGTGTAGGTGCAGGTAAACTGGTAGAATTGGTGGTAGCTCAATAAAAAATTGTAATGGTGTTCTCTTTTAAATGTGGCCATCAATTAATTCTTTGGAAGTAATTGCTAGCTATAGATGAATGATCTTCATTGAAGGTGCAATATAGCAGCTTTATAGTTGTTAAGAGAATGGTAAAGGAAATAGGAAAGAATCTATTCTCTGTGATATAAATATAGTTATATTATTTTTATTTATTATTAAATTTTTTATTAATTATTTATTAAATTATTTATATTATTGTGTTATATATACCCTACAAGTTTATATATAGTAATAAATGTGTATACATATTTTTATATATAGTTATATATATACATATAACTACAATTTAATATTTCCTATTGAAATTGTCTCTGTTAAATACACTGGTAGAAAAAAAGCAATTTTATAATAGAAAGTAAAGAAAGCAAATTCATCTGCTTGAAATATATGTGAAAATGACACCAAACAATGTTGATTTTAACAAGAACCTCCTTTGTTGTCAGCAGACACATGTTCAAGGCTTCCACATTTTTATTTTTTTTAAATAGGGCAACTGTCAATTTGAATTACTCCATCCTGCTTTGCATAATAATTTACATGTTTATCCACCAAGAATGCTCTGATAAAGGACAATATCCCATGAGAGATAAAAAGGCTTGATTCTTGAATCACACTTTTGCATCCTTGAATAGCAAACCCCCTTTTCCAGCAGCAAAATTGTAGCATTGAGAAAGACAATGGACCCGGTCAGTGGTTTGTAGTTAATTTTTTACTCTGAAATTCCACTATACAAAATTGCTTGGAGCAATTTTAGCCTACATCACCCCAGTTAAAACACATTTTTTGTTTTTTAACCATGAAGAATAATTCTTACCTAAAAGGGGGTGATCACAAGGAAGCTTTTATGAGCTCCCAACAATAAAAGCCAAGCCACTTTCAAAGAAAAAAAAAACTGACTTGTTTGTTCACAGTTTTTATTTAACACACCTAGTAATTTTAATATTTACTGATATCCTTTACTTATCAAATAAGGATTTTGGTCTTTAGAGCTTAATGCTCTGCTGAGAGTTGCTGAGGGTTATTAGAGTTCTCTGAGATTTTATTTTTATCTCAGACATAAAGTTGTCTGGGTACACCCTAAAAATATCATACCTCTGTTGATTTTTTCCTGCTTCTCCGTTAGTGAGGCATGGCCTGAGGCTAGGATAAACTCCCATTTAAACTACTTTATAATATGCCTCCCTGGGGTGCAGCTGCTCTGTGTTGCTTTCTCAATTTCTCCAAGCATAGCACATCAGAAAAAAACCACATACAACCCTGGGAAGATGATCACATGTGGGTTAGAGATCATTGGCATCCAAAACTTAGGCATGAGATTAGGAGTTGGAAATGCTTCAGGATTCCCATGACGCTAGTGAAAACCCACTGTTAATACCTGCATTGATGGTTGAATGCCAACTCCAGTGGCCTTACTGTGGCTCCCACTGAGAACTGTCCGCACTGGCATCACCTTCCACTGCTCATCCTTCCTTGCTGTCTACCTGCCTTTTAGCCCCACCACAAGATGATCACTTAGTTTGGATTCTCACAGCATTCAGTTGTCTTTTCCCAAGCCAAACGGTATTTCAGTGCTTTTAAAAGTATGTTTCATAGAGCAGTAATGTCTCATGGATGGGTCTCACAGTCACATCTGGGAAGTATTTTTTCAGGGTAACTGGGAACTCTCCAATCTCGTCTTTTCAAACAGAGAACACCTCCGTCCCTCTTTATTTTGCAATACAGATTGAGTGTACCTTATCCAAAATGTTGAGGTCAGTAGTGTTTCAATTTTTTTTTTTTTATTTTGGAATATTTGCATTATACTTACTGGTTAAGCAGCCCTAATCCAAAACCTCAAATCTAAAATGCTCCAATATGCAATTCGTTTCGAGCATGATGTCAGTGCTCAAAAGGTTTCAGATTGTGGAGCATCTTAAATTTCACATTTTTGTATTAGGGATACTCAACCCATGTTAGGGCTCTGCCTTATACTTTCTTTTGAGAAAGTGATCTGTTTTGAAAAAAAAAATAAAAGTTGGAAAATTACAGAAATTATCCATACTAATGGAAGTGGAGACATTAGTCTGTGAATCCTCCTAGGTTGAATTTTAACCACGACATTCTAGAGGCAAAACCTTGTGGGACTAAGGAAGAGTGAAAGTGAAGGTTGGACATTTACGGTCAGTTCTTATGTGACCTCAAATCACATGGACAGCGAGCCTCTTCAACTTAGATGTGTAAGACAAGCATTGCCTCCATGTTAGCAACAGGAAAACATTCTCTCTGGATATCTTAAAAAATATCTTAACATTATTTTCTTTTCCATTTCTTTGTGGCTTCATTTGCTTTTTGCAGTCTTTGGTGTAGTACAGTGCTAGGCGTAGAAATGGAAATTTGTATTTTCCTGGAGAAAACATAAAACACAGTTAAATAAGGGCTGGTTTACAGTGTCTCACGATTCACCTAGTGACTCACAAATGGAATGATGAATGGCACTTCAGTCATGAACACCCATAGTATTAATCAAAAAAGAGTGTCATAATATACAAGGTCTTTTTTCTCCTCCTGCAATGTGGTAGAATTACAAGATTAGTTCTGTCTTATGGCATAGTAGAGTTTCTGCTCCAGACCCAGTATTTTTTAATTCATCTTGGGAACTAGGCTATGAACAAGCAACAGGATGGAGGAACTGAAAACACCTAGGTTCTATCATACATACAACTTTCAAGAATTATTTTTGTTGGCCGGGCGCGGTGGCTCAAGCCTGGTAATACTTAAATAAAATTAACAGCACTTTGGGGATGACCAAGGCGGCAGCGGATCAACAAGGTCAGGAGGTCGAGACCATCCTGCTTAACCACAATGAAGAACACACGCTCCACTTAAAATAATAAAAAAAAATGCCGGCGAGCGCGGGTGAGCTAAGCCTGTAATAACACCAGCCACTCTTGAGAGAGGCGAGAGACGCGGCGGATCAACGAGGTCAGCGAGATCGAGATCCATAACACTGGCTAACACGGTGAATCCCGTCTCTACTAAAAATAATAACAAACTAGCCGGAAGCGAGAGTGTGCAGGGACCGCCTATAGTCCCAGCTGACTCGAGGAGGCTGAGGCAGGAGAAATGGCGTAAACAACGGAGGCGGAAGTTTGCAGTGAGCTGAGATCCTGGCACTGCCCTCCAGCCTGAGGTGACCGAGTTGAGACACCCTTCTCAAAAAAAAAAAAAAAAAAAAAAAAAATACAAAAAATAATAGCCGCTAGCGATTGATGGCGGCAGCCTGTAGTCCCAGCTACTCGGAGGAACTAGAGGCAGGAGAATCGGCGTGGACCGCGGGGAGGCTGGAGCTTGCAGTGATGTCTGAGAATCTTCCGGCTAGCACTCCAGCCTGGGAGAACAGAGCGAGACACTACTCGTCTCACACAAAAAAAAAAAAAAAAAGAATTATTTTGTATTTAATTAAACCAGATATTTTTGTCTTATAACATCTTGCTAGATGGTACGAGCTACTTATTTGTTTTGGGGTGGTGGTACTAGTGAACAGAAACAGTGAAGTGTGATTCTCCCCAGTTCACCCCACCCCTCCATTTCAGGGTCAGCATAGTTTATTTTTCCATAAACCATTTTTTAAGCAAGATCCTCAGTCAAAATTCGGGCTTTTATATAGAAAAAAAGAATTCTGATCCTTTGTGTCTCCATAATCAGCTAAGCTCCTCAAGTCTCACTTTCAGTTAGCATGAGTAAGAACAGAAGCCATTTCATCTGACTTGGCTAATAACCACGTCTCAAGAAAGCTAGACCTTGCTGCCTGTTGGTGCTGCAAGGAAATAAATGTTTTTCTCTGATGGAGCACTCACACAGTCGGGTTTGTGTTGTAAAACGGAGGAAATTATCCAACGGCTGTAATTACAGTGACTCATTGACACAAATACTGAGAGGCAGATGTGGCATAAATAATGAGAGAACACAAAGAAGACTCTTCATTATCAAATCTAGCCTTCACATCTTCATCATGTAGGAAGGCCACAAGGCCAGCCCTGAGAATCCCTCTTTCCCCCAAGGCTCTTTGATTGTTCTCCCACCTGGAGAACTGGGTGGTGGATATCAGACTGACCTGTAAGAGTAACATGAAATTCAAACGTGAGCCATCCTCTAAGACTGCAAATTGTGTGGTATCAAATGAAAACTGCCATATGGATAGAATAAACAGGACATATTTAGGGACTGTGCCAAAACCACAGAGCAAAAGACAAACCCAAACCAAAGCATGACTCCAACAAAAGTCAGGCTGAGCCATGAGGAGATAGTAACAAAACCACAGTGAAATCAATTTCCTCAGCAGCATAGATGGTAGCCAGCACAGGAGGACAGAGCCATTTGGAAGTCAGACACACCTGGATGACTTTAGAGAGTCACTGATGCTGTCTCAGTCTCAATTATCTCCTTTATAAAATGGAGGATTTGTTTTAGGGAACTAACTCTTACAAAGCTGTGAGAATTAAGAGGTAATAAACATGAGCATAAGACCAGGTGTGGTGGCTCACACCTGGAATCCCAGCACTTTGAGAGGCCAAGAATCACTTGAGCCCAGGAATTGAGACTAGCCTGAGCAACCTGGAGAAACCTCATCTTTACAAAAAATACAAAAATTAGCCAGGCAGGGTAGCGCATGACTGAAATCCCAGCTACTTGGGAGGCCGAGGTGGGAGGATCACTTGAACTCAGGAGATTGCGACTGTGGTGAGCCATGATTGGGTTACTGCACTCCAGCCTTGGTGACAGAGCGAGACTCTGTCCCCGTCCCCCACCCCCCAAAAAACCATTTGAAAAATATAAAATTTTAGTTAAAGGTCCTGACAGTGACAGCAAATACTTCGTTTAACTTTATATCTTTTAGAAGAAAACAAATGGTAAGCTTTGTCTGCAATGATATGAAAAAAGAAAGGCATACCTTACGATTTCAATGGCATGAGCATTGTATTGACTAAAGCCTGATTGGTAGTCATATACAGTATGGAAGTTTCTTTTTTTTTTTTTTTTTTTTTTTTTTTGAGACGGAATCTTGCTCTGTCACCCAGGCTGGAGTGCATTGGCATGATCTCAGTTCACTGCAACCTCCGCCTCTGCCGGGTTCAAGTGATTCTCCTAACTCAGCCTCCCCAGTAGCTGAGATTACACGTGTGTGCTACCGTGCCTAACTAATTTTTATATTTTGAGTAGAGATGTGGTTTCACCATGATGGTCATGCTGGTCTCGAACTCCTGACCTCGTGATCCACCCACCTTGGCCTCCCAAAGTGCTGGGATTACAGGCGTGAGCCACCATGCCCAGTCCAGTTTCTACTTTTTTTTTTTGTTTTGAGGCGGAGTCTCACTCTGCCGCCCAGGCTGGAAGTGCAGTGGCGTGATCTTCCGCTCACTGCAAGCTCCGCCTCCCAGGTTCATGCCATTCTCCTGCCTCAGTCTTCCGAGTAGCTGGGACTACAGGCTCCTGCCACCACGCCCGGCTAATTTTTTGTACTTTTTTAGTAGAAACGAAGTTTCCCCATGTTAGCCAGGATGGTCTCGATTTCCTGACCTCGTGATCCGCCTGCCTCAGCCTCCCAACGTGCTGGGATTACAGGCGTGAGCCACCGCGCCTGGCCAGTTTCTACTTTTGTCTTTGTTTTGCGTCCTATAGTATTCCAAAATGTCAATTTATAATGGTGATACTTGTAACAACTACTTTATTGAATGAGGACATTTAATGAATTGTGTATTTTTTCTACTTACAGATTTTTTTATTAAGTTGAATACCATAAAAACCCAGCATTAACACTAAAATATCAATGTTAATTATATTGCTGCTAATACTAATTAGTAGTAACACTATTACTGCTGATAAGAATGACAACAGAGCACCTGAGCTAGTCTAGTGAATTGTGCATTTTTAAGCCAACATTTCATTTGCGATTTCTGCCTTTTTTCACTAAAGTAAATGTATTTTTTATGACCATAGAGTAGCAATCTGTATTTTTAGTTCCAATAAAAGTTAAACATTCCAAAAGACTGTCACACACTCTATACTTGTATTTTTCACCCACTTTCCGTTTACTGCAAATGATTCATTCATTCATTCATTCATTCATTCATTCATTTATTCATTCATTCATCCAATACTGATAATCTATGAGATGCTAGAATCCTTTCTTAGAACTTGGATACTAAAGTAAGGAATTTTCAGAATTTTTTTCACTAATGTTCACTTTGGTTAGTAGCTTTTACATATTTTGGAATCTGGAGAACAATGAATGGATAAAATTCACAGCCTTGAATAGTCATTTAAAAATTTTGAAACATTCACCAATTAGTGGATTTCTCTTTGTAGTATAAGTATACCATGGTGGAAGCATTTCCCCTCTGGGAACAAGGAACTCCAGACCCACAGAGATTAAAGTTTTAGGTACAGGACACACCAGTCCCTCACATGGGTACCATAGGAATGATGATAAACAGGGCTGCTTATACTTTTACTCCTAGGTTCCCAAGCCCGTATTTTCTACCTATTAGGGGCACAGTACCATAAAATGGTCATTGATTTAGAGTGTATATGCTGTCCTGAAGGACACCAAACATTCAAGATACATATTCTGGTTGGCACTCCAGGTGCATCTTCAAAAGGTGTTTTCATGCCATGTCAAGCTGACAGCTTCTCGGTGATGCAGGACCAGTGTGATAGGACCAGTGAATTCCACAGTCTTACGTCAATTTCTGTATCTCTTTTACTGTAGAGCGGGTCCTTTGTTTTGAGATAACATTATGAAGAAACCAGTGTCAGTGGAGCAATCTCTAAGTCCCTGAGCAGAAGTGCTGGAAAAGATCCTGTGGGCAGGAAAGGCAGATAAGTGTTAATCTCAGTAAAGATAAACTGCCACCCTCTGTCAGAGTGGAAGGCGTTCAATGTAATGAACTTGCCATAATTAGCTGATTGAACTTGATGGATAGTGCCATAATGGGAGTTCAGCATTGGTCCTTATTGTTGACAGGTTAGATAATAGGCAGAGGCAAAGGCTGGATGGGACGTGGTCAGTGAGAACTCTTACTTATGACCTTATATGTAGCTTCCATTCCTGCTGCCTTCGCTACTACATTCACAAGCTTATTGGGCCAGGACAGGAGAATTTAGTTGACATTAGGTCACTGGGCCATTTCATCTACTTACTGGTTCATGGCCCGTTATTTAACATGTGCTCTTTAATAAGTGTTAACATGTGATACCAAGGTACTTATACTCCATGCTCACACCTATAAATCCATGGTCTCTGAGCTTCTAACCTTCTTCCTTCCAGGACCTGGATCATGTAGCCATATGTTTTCTTTACCTAAGGCCACTTCTTTTCTCACAAAAAGCGCATGACAATATCTACCATTGAAAACTATTTATTGTGAGGATTTCTGCTTATTGCCACCTTACAAGGCCCTCCCTGAGTAGGACTGTGGCTTAGGAAGAGTTCCTTTTCAGCTTTCATTCACTGGGCTGAACTATCTTTAAACCAAGCTCGACCATTTTCCTCCTTCATGAGCTACTCACATGGGACTCTCGGCTTGGCCATAGTGTGACCTGATGGTGAGGAGGTAGTGCAATGATGGTAGATGACTTGGAATTTTGTGGCACCTACTTTTGCAGCTTACTTTGGAACTGCTCATGTCTTCTCCTGAATGTACCACTCTGTCTTACGATGAAGTGTGTCTGGCCACATTTCTTATGACTTGGTGAATCTGACAGAAGCCAAATCATGATGTATAGTTCTGCCAGTGTGGCCATTTGGTGCCTAATGACCAGATGCTACCAGGACCTGATTTTAAAATGGTGCATATTTCTGGGCTTTAGATGGCATGGCCTTTCTTCAGAAACTTAGGGTTGCTTGCCGTAAACCCTATACGGCATCTCTTCCCACACAGACACCAGATGGGTCATAGGGAGCAAATGACAGGGTTGCTTGCATCACAAAAACAGAGCTCTTTCTATCTCTGGATCCCAATGAAATCTGGTAGTTTTCTATCTGACTCTGTAAATGGGTCACAGCAGCATTCCCAAGACTGAATAGTGTTGTGCCATTGTATTATGCCTTTTGTTGTGTGTTGTTGGGTGTTTTGAAATGTATTACTGTGTCCTTTACTTTGGAGGAAATATCCTACTATGTCCCAGACCAGCAAACTCCTAAAATCTTCACTGAATATTTGTAGGAATTACTCTTACTGTCTAGAGCACCATGTATCTTACCAAGTCCTGCAGGAGCCTACAACTTCATGATCACATTGGCTGATTAAAATGATACGAACCAATATGACCTTGTTATGGTACCTCTAGACATGTGAATATAAACTACTTTTAATCCTTTTTGCTGATATGGATGGAAAATAATGCATACATCAGATCAATGGCCATTTACAATGCCCCTGCCCTCTGTTTCAGCAAAGATACCTTACTTGTCACATCAGTTCCAGTCAAGGATCCTACTTGTTTAAGTTTATAACCATCTATAAGTCATCTTCCAGTATCCAACTGTTGTTTTTTGTTGATTTTTTTTTTTTTTTTTGGAGAGGCCAGAATAGTGAATTATATGGGGACATGATGGTGACGATCAAGGTTACATCCTTTAAATTTTTATGGGTGACACTAATTATTACCTAATGTTCCAGGGATATTGTATTATTTTGGATTTAATATCTTGGTTGGGATAGGGGCAATTATAGGGCCTCCACTTAGTCTTCCCGAGTTGTACTATTACAAGTATGTTGTTTCCAATTCTGCATTTTGGGACAAGGGAAATATTTAAAGTTATGTCCATAGATCCAGCAGATCTATCTTGTTTTTATCTTGTGACAGGATTCCATTTATAATCTGGCTACTGCAGGTCCCAACAGTAACAGTGGCCACAATAACACTTTGGGTTCCTCAGTATCAGTGCCGATTTGGACCTAGTATCCAACTATCCTCAAAATATTTTAGTATTTTTCTTACTCCAGTATGTGATTATCTGAGTACAGTAGTCCTCTCTTACACATGGGGGATACATTGTAAGACCCCCAGTAGATGTCTGGAACTATGGATAGTACCAATGCCTATATATACAGATGCCCCTCAACTTACAGTAGAATTACATCCCAGTAAATTCATTGTAAGTTGAAAATACTGTAAGTGAAAAATGCATTTAATATACCTAACCTACCAAACATCATAGGTTGTTCTAGCACTAAACATTCTCAGAACATGCACATCAGCCTACAATTGGGCAAGATCATTGATCACAAAGCCTTTTTTATAATAAAGTAGTTAGTATCTCATGTAATTTATTGACTATTGTACATTATGTCAACATTGTGATGGTTTAGTGCCATTGTACAGTCAAAATCTCGTGAATACTGTACTTTATGTCAAAATTGTGATGTTTGGCACCATTGTAAAGTCAAAAAATCAAAAGTTGAAATATCGTTAGTCTGGAATCACCTGTACTATACTTTTTTCTATACATATATAATTATGATAAAGTTTAATTTATAAATAAGGGGCAATAAGAAATTAACAACAATAACTAATAATAAAATATAACTATTATAACAATATGGTATCATCATTACTCTTGTGCTTTGGGGCCATTATTGTGTAATATAAGGGTTACTTGAACATAAGCACTGCCATAGTGCAACAGTCTATCTAGTAACCACGATGACTACTAAGTGATTAATGGGCAGGTAATATAAGCAGAGTGAATACACTAGACAAAAAGATGATTCACACTGCTTAGAATAGCGTGCAATTTAAAACTTATGAATTACTCGCTTCTGGAATTTTCCATTTAATATTTTCAAATCTTGGTTGACCACAGGTAACTGAAACTGGAAATCAAAACTGTAGATAAGGGGTGACTACTGTAAATAGCTTTATAAGAACTGGGAAATCCTTTCAATCCATACTTGCCTTGGTATTGCAAAGTCTTTCTTCATTTATACTTAGCCTCTCCCTCAGTCAGTGGAATTTAAATATTATAATTGGTTCAGGCCTGGAAATTAAGCAAAGGATTTATGAATTTTTCTGGGGTTGGCTGGTCTCAGCCTTCTGATTATCCATTCTTGATTTCTTCTTATTACAATAAAGAATAAACAGGACCCTTGTTGGCCACTGATTCATTTTGCCCTTGGACCTCAATGTTCAATTAACCATCTCCATACTCTCTGTGGGTCAGATCCCAAGACTGCCGTTCTGACCTTGCCGTTTATCATGATAATTGTGATCACTTTCCTTCTGATGCTAAAGTGTCATCACCTGGCCGCAATTATTTGTTCTTCTGTCATCTCATCGCTGCTAGACAGCCCAGATCTGTAACAGCATCTCTTATTGTCAGCCCTGGACTATAGCCGTAGAGATAGCCATAATTATGTTTCTAAAGCTGGTACCCCTTGCCACCAGTATACTTTAAAGAAGAATGGGTCACTTCTACAAAACCTTGAAGTCTCAGAGAATTCAAATTTCAAGGTTCTAGAGTGCATCCACCTCAGATTTCCTCAACCCAAGTGACAGAGATAAAAAGAGTTATTTTATCTTAATCTGTTCTGTAAGGCATTTCATTTATTTTCCTTACAACTTTTATTTGTAAAACTTCTCAGTCTTCCTCAATTATGATTATTAGAATCCCCACCTAATGAAAGTTAACAGTTTTATTCATAGTCTATAGGCTTCTGATTGGGTACCTATATTAGATGGAATATTTTTAAAATTTAAATAGACTTATTTTGAGATAATTGTAGATTCACATGTAGCTGTAAGAAATAATACAGAGAGATCCCGCACACCTTTTATTCAAGTTCGACCAGTGGTAACATTTTGCAAAACTATAAATTCAATATCACAACCATGATATTGATATTTATAAGCAAGATACATAGCATTTCTCTCACCACAAGGATCGCTCACGTGGCCCTTTTGTAGCCACACCTACTTCTCTCTCACCTTTACTCCTTAACCCCTGGAAACACTAATCTATTCTCCATTTCTCTAACTTTACCATTTCAAGAATGTTATGTAAAAGGTATACAGAGATACCATTAAGTAAATACATACTCATCATAATTCTCTGAAGATTCATTCAGGTTGTTGTGTAAATTATTAGTCTATTGCTTTTTATTGTTAAGTATGATTCCATTGAACTCTTCACCCACTGCAGGACACCAGATTGTTCCAGTTTGGGGCTACTATGAATAAAGCTGTTATACACATTCATGTATGAGTTTTTATGTGAACACAGATTTTCATTTATCTCATATAAATGTCCATGAGAAAAAAATGTGGGTCATACTGTAGTTGAATGTTTAAGTTTTAAAGAAATTATGACTCTTCAGATCAGTTGTGCCATTTTACATTCCCAGAAGCAATGCATCAGTAACTCACTTTCTCTGTGTCCTTGGTCACATTTGGTTGAGTTTTTCAATCCATAAACATGGTATATCTCTTGATGTATTTAGATATTCTTTGATTTCTTTCATCATAATTTTGCAGTTTTCATCATATAAGTCCTATACATGTCTGTTTTATGAGATTTGCACCTAAGTATTCCATTATTTTCTTGAGTGATTGCAAATGGAACCACATTTTTAATTCCATTGTACCCACGTTTATAGCTAATGTTGAGAAATACACATGATTTTTGTATATTTATTATGTGTCCTAAGACCTTGCTGATCAAACTTATTTGTTCTGGGAGGGGTGTGTGTGTGTGTGTATGTGTGTGTACCATTAAGCATATGTCACCTGTAAGATGTTTGCAGATGTCTTTTATCAATTTTAGAAATTCTCCTATACTCCTATTTTTCTGATAGATTTTATCTGAATGACTATTAAGTTTTGTTAAATTTTTTTCTGCATTGATTACTATAGTCATGTAATTTTTCTTCTTTAACCTATTGACATAGTAGATTACATTGATTGATTTTTAAATATTGAACCAGGCTTTAATTCCTAGAATAAATCTCATGTTATGGTATATAATTCTTCTTATATATTGCTGAATTCTATCTCTAATGTTTTAAGAATTTTGCATCTATATTTATTAGGGATATTAAATTGTTTCATTTGTCAGTTTCTTTTTTTGTACTGACTTTCTCTGATTTTTGGCAACAGAGTAATGATAACTTCATAAAATAAATTGTGAAGTGATCACTCATCACACTTTATGGAAGACTTTGAGTTGAATTGGTATTAATTTTTCTTTAAACAATTATAGATATTCACTGGTGAAATTATCTGGGCCTGCAGATTTCTTTTGGGGAGTTTTACAATTATGAATTCAATTACTTTAATAGTAAAGTTCTATTTAAATTATCTCTTTCAGCTGGGCGTAGTGGCTCATGCCTGTAATCCTAGCACTTTGGGAGGCCGAGGTGGGCAGATTGCCTGAGCTCAGTAGTTTGAGACCAGCCTGGGCAACACAGTGAAACCCGATCTGTACAAAAAATACAAAAAAATTAGCCAGATGTGGCTGCATGCGTCTGTAGTCCCAGCTACTCAGGAGGCTGAGACAGGAGAATTGCTTCAACCCGGGAGGCGGAGGTTGCAGTGAGCCGAGATCATGCCACTGCCCTCCAGCCTGGGCAACAGAGCAAGACTCCATCTCAAAAAAATATATATATATACACACACACACACATATACATGTACGTATATATATACGTACATGTATATGTGTGTGTGTGTGCACATATGTATCCTATTGGGTGAGTTGCTGATAGTTTGTGTGTTTTTTGAAGGTTTAGTCCATTTTGTTGAAGTTGTCAAACGTGTGTAGAGATGTTCATTGTTTTCCCCTATTATCCTTTTAATGTCTAGAGAGACTATAAGAATATACTGTGTTTAATTTCTGGTATTGGTAATTTTTATCTTCTGTCTTTTATTCTTTGTCAGTTATCTTAGTTTGTTTTGCCTTGCTATAAAGGGATACCTAAGGCTAAGTAATTTATAAAGAAAAGAGATTTATTTGTCTCATGGTTTTGCAGGCTGTACAAGAAGTAAAGCACCAGCATCTGCTTCTAGCGAGAGCCTCAGGGAGTTTTCAATTACGGCAAAAGAGGAAAGAAAACAGGCATGTCACATGGTGAGAAAGGGAGCAAGAAGAATAGAGGAGGAATGGCCATGCTCTTTGTAACAATCAGGTCTCATGTGAACTAATAGAGTGAGAACCCATTACCATAATCATGGCACCAACCCATTCGGGAGGAGTCTGCCCTCATGACTCACACATCTCCCACTAGGTCCCACCTCCAATCCTGGGGATCAAATTTCAACATGAGGTTTGAAGGGCACAAATGTCCTAACTATATCATCAATCTTGCTAGAAATTTGTCAATTTATTGAAAAACATTTCTGCATTACTGACTTCTTCAGCTTCAGTTTAAGGACATGTGAATCAGAAAGCATGCCTGGAGAACTTACTAATGTGTCGTTCCTTTGGTCTCAAATTCCCTAGCAATCCTGCCTTGTCTCCACCTTTCGGAGTTGCCTTATGCTTGTTTCATATAAAATGTCCAGAGTTCTTAGCTGTATTTAGTGAAGAAATAGGAGAATTATGTTAATTTTATCTTTTTGGAAGGAGAAGACAATAGAATAATTTTTATATGTATTAAACCTGTACCCCAAAGCAAGTAGGAAACAAAATACTAAATGGATTAGAAAAGACAATTTGGATGAAAACTTGGATGCAGTTCCTTACAAAGGAAAATGTGAAATATTGTCCTTGTCTATTATATTGCTTCTGAATATATGAAATAAATTTTGCTTTTCTCTTATATTTGATCATAGAGCCTTCAGAGCCCTTAATATGTACAGAAGCCATTTAATATGGGTTTGAGTTATAAGGTAAAGAGATGTAAAATTAAAGCCCTGGCTGGATGAAGTGGCTCATGCCTTTAATCCCAGCACTTTGGGTGGCTGAGGCGGGAGGATCACCTGTGGTCAGGAGTTCAAGATCGGCCTGGCCAACATGGTGAAACCTCATCTCTACTAAAAATACAAAAATTAACCAGGTGTGGTGGCGCACGCTTGTAATCCCAGCTACTCGGGAGCCTGAGGCAGAAGAATACCTTGAATTCGGGAGGCAGAGGTTGCAGTGAGCAGAGATCATGCTACTGCACTCCAGCCTGGGTGACAGAGCGAGACTCAGTCTCAAAAAAAAAAAAAGAAAAAATTAATTAAATTAAAGCCCTACTAATTTGTGAATACAAAGTTTGTATATTTTTCATCTTATGTACTGTCTTAATCCATTTTTATTGCTATAAAAGAATATCTAAGACTGGGTAATTTAGGAAGAAAAGGGGTTTGTTTAGCCCATAGTTCTATATGCTGAGAAGATCAAGGTCAAGGATCTGTCTTCTGGTGAGGACATTCGTGCTGCGTTACAACATGGCAGAGAAGGTCAAAAAAAAAAAAAGAGGGGACATGCAAAGAGGAGGAAAAACTGAGGAGCATCCTGGCTTTATAACAACCCATTTTTGAGGGAACTAATCCATTCCTAGGAGAACAAATCCAGTCTTAGGAAATTGAGAACAGCACCAAGAACAGCACCTACAAGAAGATGCTACTACAAGAACAGCACCAAGCCATTTCTGAGGAACCTACTCCCATAACCCAAACACCACCCACTAGTCCCACCTTTAAACACCGACACATTGGAGATCAAATTTCAACATGAATTTTGATGGAGAAAAACAAATAATATTCAAACCACAGCATAAACTTACAACCTAGTAACCATAATAAACAATAACTTTATTTCCTAATAACTGTATTTTCTTATAATGTTAGGAATGGCCGACAAATGGCAACTATCTATGAAGATTCACAGCTGTTAAAAATAATTAGTTTTAATATTTACTGTCCATTATTTCTATACATTATATGGAAAGATAAAAATATGTTAAAGATGTTGTATATGTATAGACCAATATATATATGCATACATATATTGCAATTTATATACCAACATATACAGCAATATATATATACACATATGCATATATGTACATGCAAAACATTTTGTTTAACATATTTTCTCTTTCCATATAACAAATAGAAACAGTGTGCAGTAAATATTAAAACTAATTATGTTTAACAGCTATGAATCTACATAGAGAGTTGTCATTTAATAGACGTTCCCTTCCCACTGAGACAATTTCAGGAAAGTAAACATATTCTTTTAATTGTTTAACTGCCTAAAAATAAATAAGACTTTGGGATTAAATTAATTATTCTCAGAATTAATTTAATTTTCTAAATATGATAATTTAATTTGTGTGTGCGCTGTTTTGTTTTCCCAAGGTCATAAAGTACATCAGTTCAAATATCCCTGTGTTTTTTTCATTAAATTTCCGTTTTTGGAAAAGATAATTGCTTAAAGTACTAGGTTATTGATTTAGCATATAGTGAAGGTTTTCATGTGTTTGTGTAGAAGGACTCTCAGCCTGAACCAGGGCTAAAACATCTTAGGATTTTTTGGAGCTATCTGGAGTACTTGAGTAAGTGGCTGCTTACAGTAGAGACATCACCAGAGATAACTCACCCTAAGGAAATGGAGTTTAGACAATAATTAGATAGACAATAATACTCAGTACTATGTCAAAATTCGCCATTAAACAGATCACAAGCAATTTTGTCAGTTTAAGCTTAACATGAAACATAAGAACTGTACTCAGAGTAAGCAACAATGCTGGAGAAACCTGTTCTCCCCACTATCATCCAACATTTTACTGGAGGTTCTAGTCCATGCAATAAGATAAGAAAAAGAAGAGTGGTTTGAAGATTAGAAGATGAACATACAACAACGATTACTGTTATATTTTATTAAAATCCATCTAGAACTTGCAGTGTCTAATTGTAGTCACTGACTTCATGTAGCTATTGAGCATTTGAAGTATGGCTACTTGGAGTTGAGATGTGTCATAAGTGTAAAACACAGGTGAAATATTTTTAAAGATATATTTGAAAAGAATGCAAAATATCTCATTAAAATGTTTACATTAAGTATAGAAGTAATATTTCAGATAGATAAGGTTAAATAATATAGATTGCTAAAATTAACCTGTTTCTTTTCACTTTTAAAATTGTTTACTAAACATTTAAAATTCCATACTGACTCAAATTATATTTTATTGCACAACATTGTTCTAGAAAATTCAAGAGAATAAATTAACAAATTCTTAGAAATTCTAAATGTCAAGTGTTTGAGAAAGTTTTAAATTATATTTTTAAAAGATTAGAGCAGATAAAAAGTTATACATTTAATCTATTTGGCTAATTAGCATTTTTAAAAGCTTTTTAGTGAAAATCTAAACTGTAAAATTTAGAATCCCCATTAAAAAGCACAATTTAATGTTTTCAGTATCATTCATAGTGTTATGGCAACTATTTCCATCACAATCTAATTTTAGAACATTTTGTTCACTCCTAAAATCTCATTAGTAGTCAGTTCCCATTTCAACCTGCCTTACCTCCTCAACCATAAGCTGCCACTAACTGTGTTCTATCTATTAAACTTGTTTTTCTGTGATTTCCATATAAATGACATCATACTATATCCATATAGTATTTTTGTGACTAGCTGTTGTTTTTCCTCAGCATAACGTTTTCATGTTGTATTTACCAATACTTCCTTTCTTTTTATTTCCAAATACGAATACACAACATCAATATATTTTCCCTTTATCAGTTAATAAGACATATGGGTGTGTTACCTTTTGTGTATTATGAATAATGTTGCTATGATAAGTTTTTTGTTTTGTTTTTGTTTTGTTTTGTTTTTTTGAGACGGGTAGTCTTGCTCTGTCACCAGGCTGGAGTGCAATGGCGCGATCTCGGCTCACTGCAACCTCTGCCTCCCAGGTTTAAGCAATTCTTACTGCCTCAGCCTCCCCAGGTAGCTGGGACTACAGGGCACGTGCCACACACACCCAGCTAAGTTTTGTATTTTTACTGGAGACCAGGTTTCACCATGTTGGCCAGGATGTTCTAGATCTCTTGACCTTGTGATCCACCTGCCTTGGCCTCCCAAAGTGTTGAATTACCAGGCGTGAGCACTGACCTGGCCAAGTTTTGTATGTTTTTATTTCTCTTGGGTTATATACCTTAGAAGTGGGATTTCTGGGTCATATGGTATCTCTATGTTTAACGTTTGAGGAACTGCCAAAACTATTTTTCCAAAATGTCTGCACCGTTTTACAATCACCCCCAATGTACAGGGGTTCTGATTTCTTCTGCATTCTCATCATCACTCATGATTACCATCAGCCTCTGGTATCCATGAGGTTGTATGTTTGTTAATTCAACTGACCATGGATTGAAAATATTTTGGAGGCCAGGGATGGTGGCTCACACCTGCAATCCCAGCACTTTGGAAACTGAGGCAGGCAGATCAACCTGAGATCAGGAGTTTCCAGGACAAGGAATGGCCAACATGGGGAAACCCCATCTCTACTAAAATACAAAACAATTATCCAGGTGTGGTGGCACAGGCCTGTTAGTCCTCAGCTATCAGGAGGCTGGGCATGAGAATTGCTTTGAACCTGGAGGTGGGGAGGGCTAGCCTGGGTGACAGAGAAGACTCTGTGGAAGCAAGGAAGGAAGGAATGGAAGGAAGGAAAGGAAGGAAGGAAGGAAGGAAGGAAGGAAGGAAGAGAAGGAAGGAAGGAAGGAAAGGGGAGAGGGGAGGGGAAAGAAGGGGAAGGGGAAGAGGAGAAAGGAAGAAATTTGGGAAAATTATTCCACAAAGTTCAAAAAAACCAAAACTTGAATTTGCTAAACAACTAGTACTACGGTGAATCAGTGTGAATGAAATGATTTATAGGTATTGTATTAGCAATTATAGGTAATCTAGAGATGATTTAAAGTATACAGGATGATGTGTATAGGTTAGATGCAAATACTATGCCAGTTTATATATGGAACTTGATCAGCCTTGGATTTTGTGTCTGTTGGAGGGCCCTGGAACATCCCCCATGAATACCAAGGGACTGCTGTTATTTGTCCTCTTGGTTATACCTAACATGGGAAATGTGAATTAGTAACTCATTGTTTTGATTTTTATTTTTCTAATGACTAAGGTTACTGAGCATTGTTTCATATGTTTATTAGCCATTTGAATATCTTCTTTGGAGAAACAGCTATTCAAAATATTTGCCTGTTTAAAATTGGATAGTCATCTTTTATTATTGAGTTTAACAGTTCTTTATATGTTCTGGATACAAGTGCCTGATCAAATATATAATTTGCAAATATTTTCTCACATTCTATTGGTAGTCTTTCTCTTGATGGACAAATTTGCAACACAAAAGATTTTAACTTTTGGTAGTCTCACATTTTTTTTGCTTGTTCTTTTGATGATGTGTCTAAGAAATCATTAACTAACCTAACCCAAGGTCATGAAGCATGATGCCTATGTTTTCTTCTATGTGGATCTATGGTTTCAGCCTCTATGTTTCAGACTGTTGTCCATTTAGAGTTAATGTTTGCATATGAATGAGTTAAGTGTTCAAATTTATTCTTTTCTTTGTAGATATCCAGTTGTCCCAGGGATATTTGTTGGGAAGAGTATTCTCTACATCCTTCCCCTATGCATTTAATTGTTTTGGCACCCTTCTGGAAATCAATTGACCATAAATGTGTTTAATTTCTAGAATCTCAATTATTTTCTATTTATATATATGTCTATCCTTATGCCTGTACCATACTGTGTTGATTACTGTAAGCCTTGGAGTAAGTTTAAAAATTTAGAAATGTGAGTCCTCCAACTTTACTCTTTTTTGAGATTATTTTGTCTATTCTGGGTTCCATGTATATCTACATTAATTTTAAGATCAGTTTGTCTTTTTCAACAAAAGAAGCCAATTGGGCTATCAATAGGAATTGCATTGACGCTGTAGATTAATTTGGAAAGTATTGCCATCTTAACAATATTAAGTCTTCTGATCCATGATCACAGGGTGCCTTTTCATTTATTTAGACTTCACTTTTTTCAATAATGTTTTCTGATTTTTTGGTTTCAAGTCTTGTGCTTCTTTTATCAAATTTACACGTATCTTAATTTTGATACTACTTTAAATAGAATTGCTTTCTTAATTTTATTTTCAGAATACTACTGCAAAAATATAGCAATACAATGATTTTTGTATATTGGTCTTATATAGTGCAACTCTGCAAAACTCATTTATTAACTCTAATAGTTTTTTGTGGATTTCTTAGTGTTTTATGTCATCTGTAAATAGCATAGTTTTGCTTCTTCCTTTCCAATCTGGGTGCCATATATGTATGTATGTATTACCTAATTGCCCTCTAAATAGAAGTACCAAAAATGTATATCCCTGACTTGTTCCTAATCTTATAGAGAAAGCATTCAGTTTTTCACAGTTAAGTATAATGTTAGCTGTGGTTTTTTCATAGATGGTATTATTAGGGTCTGTGATAGCATTTTTAAGCCTACCTTTCTAGGAGTTACCCTGGGTCAGAGTAGCTTATTGTTCAGTCACTTTGTGCCAGAAGTTGTGTGAAGCTTCTTCCCTGTGTTGACGGGTCTGTCTGTGACTTGGGTAGACTTGCAAATGCTTTCAAGTCGGCTCCATGTCCTGCTCCGATTGCCCCCATATGGGTGCAACACAGTGCTTACATGTAGCCCTTCTAACCTGTGGATTTGTCTATAATCGCAGGGAAGTTCATTGTCTCTGGTTAATTGTCTCTGGTTCCCGCGTTAAACTTTTGGCTGCTCTGCCATTTTGCCTTCATCAGATCTACTTGTCTTTTAATTTTTTCACAATAATCTCCATTATTTTAGACAATGAACATACAATGGAATTCGTCTCTCTTTTTCCCAAATGAAGTCAGTCGCTATAGGCAGAGCTGTGAAACTCTTTGCCTTTATGGTTTGCTTTTCTCCCTGAACAGAAATCCTATATCAATTTGCTAGAACTAGGAATGGGGACCACTTTCTAACAACGACACTCTTGCTCTGTGAGTGGGCATGGGAAGGGGTGGCAGCCCCTCCAGGCATGGAACCTCTGCCCTACAGGAGAACTGGGCTGTGGCAATCAGGAGCTTGGTATTCTCAGTCTGTCATGCCTGAAAGCCTGCTGGCCATCCTACAAGTCAGGACTGGGTGAAACTAGAGAAGCCTCGTCCCAGGAAGAGAGCTTCTGCAAGGGAGGGTTGGAGAGAGTCGGGAAGAGAAATGCCAGCAGTCTGCCCTTCCCACAGTGAAACTATAGCTCCAGATTAGAAGGTTGGGAAAGGGAGTACCCCTGTCTCCTTGACCACACCTATGTGGGAGTAGGGCTTCTGATTTAAAGTTTCCCTAACACAGAGATGGGGGATAGTAGAGGTTAATGGAGTGGATTCTGACTGAAATATCATGGACTCTTGCTGTTCTCGGGTTCACTAGATTTTCTTGAATAAATGTTTCTTTATTTCCTGTTTGTCCTTGGGACAATTTGTAGACACTTTTAATTTTTTTTTTTTTTTTAAATAACTTTCACAAGTTAAATTGTTGTTTCCCTGGGAAAGGGTCCACTGGCAGTCCCATCCCTGATTTGTGTTTTGCTATGTTTCCCTGAATGGGAAAGAAAGGGAAGGAGTTATACTGTTATTCCTGTAATGCACACAGGACTGTATCACTGGAATGAACATGTAATATCCCGTGTGTGATATGGTAAAACGTTGGGGACATCTAAAATAAACATTGAACAGTTTAAGGGTTTTGAACAAAGGAGGAATAGGATTGTATCTGCTATGAATATGGCAGTTCTTGCAAGTACCAAAAGAATATGAATTTGATAATGATAAGATGGGCAATGATAAAATAGATTAAGAAGCTTTCAAAGTTCAATCATATGCCTTATCAGCACTTTCATTTGCAGTTTGTCCAGGAGGGAAAGCTATGCAAATGAATCCATAAAGGCGTATATTAGAATGATGACATTTGAATGGAAAAGAGAGGTGAGGGACAAGATATAGTGGAAGAAAATTTTTTAGATTTTGGCAATGGATTGGTTGAGGAAAGGGAAGAAAAATATAGTTTCAAGGGTTACATTGAGTTCCTAAGGCAATCACCCTGTTTGTCGTTTCCAGAAATAGGGAATTCAGACAAAGGCTCTAATTTGTAGGGAAAGCTAGTGGATTTGGATGTTAGACTTAATGAAGATGAGTACCATTGCTGCTATAAAGGTCTGGATTCATCAGGTAATTGTTAATTCATATCTGGATTTTTGGAGAGAAGTTATTGTTAATGAAGCTGTGTGTGTGGATTAAATAGATTATCTAGACATAAAAGCGTCAGGAACTCCTTGGAAAAGCTGCATATAAGGGAATAGAGGGTGAGGGAGTTAGTGGAGAAAACTCCAAAGGAGTAGTCAAGGGAAAGAAATAGCGAAGAGGATAGTCTCTATTATGCTTACAACTCAACTTATTATCTGTATGTTATCCAGTCTTTAGATTATCATTGTTTCTGTAATTCTTTTAAAATCTCATGCCCAGCGTCAGTTTGGTACAGGAAGATATAGTCAATGGCTTTATCACTGAGTTATTTTGCACAAAAATATTTTATTCCTTTTATAGGATCTTTCTGATGATCTATTCTATGCCCCTAGATGGGAAATGAAATACAAAATTAATACACCGGGACACTCCTAACCTGCCTTCCTCCTATATGTCTACATCCCAGTGCAAGTATTTAAAGCATGGATGCCTATACCTTCACTTAAAGTTCAATGAATTCTTAATTTAAAATGAAGAAATACATTGAGCTTACTTATTAGGGTATTGGCCTAAATGAGTTATTTTACTTTGGTGCCTAAGATGTGGTCTCCATTCTACTTTCTACTACTTTCTATTTCTGCTACCAACTTTTTTCCCCCATCACCTTCCTTTGTTTCTTAGTCTATGGAGTCCTGCAAGTACAGCCAGCTCAGCACAGGTTACTCTCAAGATGAGAGAGTCTTCACATTTCATACCTTCAAAAGGCAATGACAATAGCTGATATTTATTTATTATTTAGTGTATGCCAGATGCTATATTAAATATTTTAATGTATCAATTTTTTTTTATTTTTTTGAGACGGAGTCTCACTCTGTCACCCAGGCTAGAGTACAGTGGCGTGATCTTGGCTCACAGCAACCTGTGCCTCCCGGGTTCAAGCGATTCTCCTGCCTCAGCCTCCCAAGTAGCTAGGATTAGAGGCGCGTGACATCATGCCCAGCTAATTTTTTGTATTTTTAGTAGAGGTGGGGTTTCACCGTGTTAGCCAGGATGATCTCAATCTCCTGACCTCGTGATCCACCTGCCTCGGCCTCCGACAGTGCTGGGATTACAGGCCTGAGCTACCATGCCCGGCCTGTATCAATTATTTTGACCTTCACAAACACACTTTGTAGTAGGTCCAGTTGTTACTGCCATTTTGCACATACGCGAATTGAAGCACAGGGAACTGTAAGCCCTGCTCAGGCTCACATAGACAGGGCCTGTGCAGAAGCAGGATGCCACTCAGAGGCTGGCTCGAGCCAGACCTATCTTTTCCACTCACCACCAGAATCTATAATGATCAGAGCCAACATTTCCCTTATCTATTTCCATAGATCTTTATGAAAAAAATCTCAAATCATATATTCTTTCTCAGACCCAAAGTACTTGGAAGTTAAAATACAAATCGGATACAATTCTATTGAAAAGTTACTTATAATTGTACTGAAGTTACAGCAACTCATTGTCAAAACCAACAGGTTCATCAAATACGAACCTAATAGAAGATACCATCTGAGGACTATTAACAGACATAGTAGTTTGCAAATAGGTTTGAAAAAAAAGTGTCATCTGAAAAGCAAGCCTTTAATAACATTTTTTCTTTTCTTTCTTTTATTTTGAAAATACTTCCCATTCTTTATTTTCCCTTTCCTATTGCTGAAATCTTTCACTGTTTATTTAATCCCAATGGAACTGGACTCTAAGTATCAATGGTTCAGCCAGTCCAACACTTGAATAAATATTACTGGGCTCCAAATGCAAAGCTGTTGGATGTAAGAGACACCAGCACATTACTCACAGTGGTATTCCATAACAGAATGATGGACAGCATGCCATTCAATATCTCATCCCATTCCACATTACAGACAGCAATTCCACAAGCATGCATGGGGCCAAAGGCCTTGGGACATTTCCTAAGAAAGGAACATGCTTACACCAAGGGTCAGGTTTGATAGCTATCCCTATTTAAAGTAAACATACAGCTGAACCTTCAGCTAAAGATCCAGCTGGTAATTGTAATACTGAAAGTGGCATTGGTAAAACTTGTTAGATTTGTAAGTGGCAAGAGAGCCGCCAGTTGAGAGGAAACAGTTACACCCATTCATAGGTTTAATCCAGGGAAATATATACCGGAATAACTGTTAATTGTTTGCGAGGAAAAATATGTCTAAAGCACTTACAATTAGCACTGAAAGTCTGGGTCTTTGGTCCAAGTTATTTACTGAGTCGCTGTAATAGACCTCTATGTATTTTTGTTGGGAAGACTTGGCCACAATGCTGTTTTGCTCCTAGGATGTGCTTTGGCTTTGTGAACAAGAAATGCAACAAGATAAACCTTGGAACATATTTAAATCCGGTTATTGGACTCGCAGTAAACAAGGTCACAAGGAGCAAACTTGGTAAAATGAAATGCTCTTTATGAAAAAAGATAAATATAACCTAGTCCACAGCAAAACTGAGACCCTTCCCAGACCTTTCTTTGGGTTCAGATGGGAGAAGGCATGTCTCTCTCCTCCCTGTTCATCACTACGAGCCCATTCAGATGTGGTATCGGGGGAGAGGGGAGGGAATCTATCTCAGTGACTCCTATTATACTGTTAAACCAATTTCTATCCTAGATGCAGATAGCTGGTGGGTTGCCCTAATTTTCAGGAATATGATAAAAGCTTTGCTGTTCTACTGATCCTTCTCCTCACTGTTGCAAGGTAGCTCAACACAGCAAGTAGGACAAGTATAATTCATTTCATGTATAAGAAGACCCTTCAGGCCCCTCTCCCTTTGAAATATGAGAAAGAATGAGGCCTATTCATGCGAGTCAAGTATTTAATCAGATTGTAAAAATAATATTTACTAGTGTGCTCTTAGAATCACTGAACATTTGGGACAGTAATTAAAATTATGATTGTAAATTTTTCCCTTTGGGAACTACTTACATTTGCAGACGTTTTCCAAGTATCTCTTTCCACAGGAATTTGCCTTTAATTTTTGAATTGAAAGACACACACACACACACACACCCACACAAATACTGAAACCAGGAATTTAATCACAGCTGGATGGATTGTGTACAGATGTCTCACATAAGTTACCATAGAGCTGAAAGACAAAAATGAAACTGAGGGAGATATCAGCGTTATCTTATATTGAGACATAGAAGGGCAGAACTGGGTGCTTTAAAGGTACATAATAATTAATAACTAGTTGATTCATTAGCTGATTAATTCTTATAGAGTCAGAGAATAGGAAAATGATGCTCAAATTCTCCTTCAGAAACTCTCTTGTTTTGCTTGTTCGGATATAGTTTATGTTGAAAAAGGTAACAAAATTTTGAAATATAACAGGGTAGACCAAATAGATCCACTTAAGGAAAATGCACATATTTAAATAGATGACTTATCTCCTCTAACTTTTGTGCTTCCAGTCTTTAATTTCTTTTTTTTTTTTTTTTTTTTTTTTTTGAGACGGAATCTCGCTCTGTCACCCAGGCTGGAGTGCAGTGGCGGGATCTCGGCTCACTGCAAGCTCCTCCTCCCAAGTTCATGCCATTCTCCTGCCTCAACCTCCCGAGTAGCTGGTACTACAGGCACCCGCCACCACACCTGGCTAATTTCTTGTATTTTTAGTAGAGACAGGGTTTCACTGTGTTTGCCAGGATGGTCTCAATCTCCTGACTTCGTATCCACCCACCTCGGCCTCCCAAAGTGCTGGGATTACAGGCGTGAGCCACCGCACCTGGCCTAATTCATTTTTTAAAATTCCCATTGTCATACTCCCAGCTTGCGTTAGCTGAGAAATAATCTGTTTAAATGTGTGCACAGAAATTGATTTCTTTCAGCCTGTGTGCAACATTGAAGGTGGCATTGAAAGTAGAGAATATAATGAGGAGTAGCTCAAATGTAAAACAAATTTTACTGCCTTTTCTCAGTGTTCACCATCCCATAGGAATTAATAAAATTAAATTCATGGTAATAATTCAGTTATCACTGTCTTTGCTAACATGGGACTTCCAGGCCTCAGCAAAGTCCCTTCCAGATATCCTTAGATGTCCTCAGGGAGAGCCTTTCAAGCGCTTGAAAATGTGAATATTTGCCAAAGAGCAGCCAACACTCCATTTCTCAGTGCTCCCATAAAACCCAGCTGAAACTGAATAACTTTTGTAATATTTAATGGCTTTTCCCCATTCTGTGTCATACTTTACTAAATACTTCTCAAATCAGCCCTAATTGCATTCCAGTATCTTAGAATATTTGGTGAAACAGATCCCTCAATCCTGTTGTTTTGTTTTCGTGTGTATCTGAGTTTATTCTTAGAATCCACATAGGTAATCATGGCTTAGGCTAGGTGCGGATTGCATAGGAGCTACTATACCATGCTCAGTATCACAAATATGACTTTGCAGCTTACACAGCATCTTAGTGCATAACTCCTCTTTCTCCTGAATAGACTACACTGTTATTATCTGAGAAGATTCTCTAGCCCCTCAGCTAATAACTTCTATTTGGCCAACATAAGCAGTTAATCAGACGTGCCCAGACCTGTCCCTAAATAAGCCTCAACTCAAGCTGGAACCTCTGACAAAACCATGTAATTGTCCTTGTATGTAAAAATTTACATTACCAAATAGTCACTGCATTTTTAAAAGTAAGACATTAATGCTATGTAAAAGATTTGTTTCTCTTTTGGAACCAATGGCCATCATGCCCATCGCTTTCTACATACACACCTTCCAAAGAGGTCCAATTTGAGGGACCCTGGAGAAAAGATGACTACAGGAAGCCATGAACAATGCTTCCTTGGCTAAAGTATCACAATGCTGCCTCGTAGAATTAGCTATAGACCACATTTAATAGAATCTTCTCTTCTTTCATCTGGGTAACATTTACCAGTCTTTCCATAGGGAGAAGAAGAAATAACGGTGTTCTGGTCTGCCGAGACACAAAAAGCAGGCACACGTTGAAGGTCAACGCTACAGTCTGTCAAGTTGTGGGATGTGTGTGAGGCAGAGGGTTTGTTTCATTCTCCTCTCATATTAAAGAAAGTATCTAATCATGTCCCTTTGAGCAAAAGGAGGGAAAAAAAAAAACTTGGAAAGCATCAGTGTTCTTTGGATCACTTGACAGTGCATGAATTATCAACATATATGAAATTATTCATTTATGCAAAACTGTAATTTGTATAGCCTCTTATTCAGCATGAATACTATACATGTCTGCCAAACACACACAGTTGTAACTTCATTAGAATAAGTATTCAAGGCAGGGATGTCTAACCTCTAATTTCTTTCCCTGTCGCGCACACACGCACACATAAATTGCAAGAGAAAGTCCGCATTTCCTCATGATAGCCCCCTTTGTTAAAGGCAGTAACCAAAATGCAGAAGATACGTAGTGTTCACTGGAGATTTTTATAATTATGTGAGCAAAGTGGAGACTCCAAAGGCAGTATCTGAAGGCTATGTGATCCCTTGAAAATGACAGGAACTTTACATTCCTGAAGGAATGTTACAAGGCAGCAGCAGAGCAAAGTGGAAGGAGAGAAAAAAGACATGTTAATTTCACATTTAAAGCACTACCACTATGGAAAATATACAGAATCTGTCCTCTTAATTGTTCCACAGATTTAATATTAATTAGCTAAAGGTTTTGAAAGTTTCCCAGTAAGAGTGAAATAATTGTATAAATTCATTCCATAAAAAGAACCAACTTCCTGATTATCTGGATTATCTCAGTAGGAGATAGAGGAGAAAGAGGAGGAGAAGGAGTAGGAGCAAAGAAAGAAACAAAAACAACTAAAATGTTGCATCTTATTGAGCTAAATAAATACAACCAAAATAACTAACAGATGGCTTTTTCTTTATGGTCAATGTTTTTGTGCCTAATAGTAATATTCATATTTGTGTTTTTTTCCAGGGATAGTGGAATGGGAGATCAAGGGCGATGGTTACAGTAACCAATGCTGTTCATTCTTTCTGACAGAAGAAATGCCATTTCTGGAGTGGTGGTGGTGGTGGTGGCAAGCTTTCCAACTGTCTTTATGGGCAGGCACAAAGGAAAGGGTAAAGGGAGCCAAAACTATTCAATAGCAAAGACTCATTAGTGTCTGAATGTAGAGCCCCAGAAACACAGTCCTTTGTAGAGCGGGTAAATGCCAGGAATGCTCACTGCTTTCCTCTTACCCAATCCCTACTCCAGCTCTTAACTGAGGAAGCTTTCATTGATTTGATTTGCTTTTAGCAATGGAGGGAGAAGGGAGTCCCTAACAAGCTGAGCAAGAGGCTTAATCCCACACTGTTTTCCAAGAAGAAAATCTTTGATGGACAGTCTGCTTCTATAACCCCATCTTGTACATCTCTAGTCTACGGAACCCTCAGCGGACCTTCAAAGGGTTACCTGTTAACTCTAGACGTGCCTGATGGACTGGCTGTTCAGCCCAGTGAAGCTGGTTTTCAGAGTAGTGGACAATTGACAAATCATCTGATTAAGATTTTATTATTAGTAGTAGTAGAACGGAATGCAGATTATGATAAATGAATAACTACAGTGCAAAGGTTTGAATTGGCTTCACTAAAGGAGGTAGGAGAAAATGGAGCTGACCTAACTTTGAAAATGGGTGGACTTTGTAAAAATCAAGGCAAAAAAGAGCTGTGTATAAGAGTTGAGTTGATAAAGGTGTTTCCCATAGGTGTACAGATAAACAATTCTAACATGTCATCCCAGCCACTTGGGAGGCTGAGGCACGAGAATCACTTGAACCTAGGAGGCAGAAGTTGCAGTGAACCAAGATCGTGCCACAGAACTCCACCACCTGGGTGACAGTGAGACTCCATCACAAAAAACAAAACAAAACAAACATTTCTATACATGTAAACTGAAATCAAACAAATGGATGGTAGTTGGTGATAGCCAGATGTCTCTGTTGGAGTGAGAGGTTACAGGTAAGCACGTGGAGGAGGCTAGAATAATCCATGTGGTAAGAATGACTTGATTTGAAAACATGAGCATGAGTTCATGTTTTGCTTCAGATAAACACACATGGTTAATAGAGGTATTTATAGATCTGTATATTTACTTGGGCTAGTATACACACATACATTGCCTTGCTCTGTCAGCTTAGACGGCCTAGAAATGATAACACTCTAGTAGCAACAAACACACCTAGAGCTTACATATTGATTTCTAACACCATTTTCTTATAAAAGGAAACAGGCCTTCTTGAAGAAATGGCTGAGTCTAGAACTGGGGCAGCAAATATATAATATGAGTGTGGAGCATCCTGTAGTGCCAGAGAGTAAGAAAGTTCTCAAACACACACACATACACAGACATGTACATGATGGGCATATGTCAAGGAGTCACAAAGAGCCAACTGAAAGCATTCCCACTAGCCAAAATATTGAAGCAATTTGAACAACAAAATAGGGTGGTTATGGATTATAACCCAAGGTATAGAATAAATATCTGATGAAAGTCAATACTAATACAAACAAATGGTTAAAAAGATACATATAAAAGGCAAATTTCCCATTCAGAAGAACTCCAAATAATTTATGTAGATATTTCACTCTCACAGAGGTGGAACAGAACCACCCACGCCTTAAAGTATGGGCTGTGGAGCTGGGTACGGTGGCTCATGCCTGTAATCCCAGCACTTTGAGAGGTCAAGGCAGGGGGGATCACGAGGTCAGGCATTCGAGACCAGCCTGGCCAAAGAGACCAGCCTGGCCAACATGGTGAAACCCCATCTCTACTAAAAATAAAAAAAGTAAAATAAAATAAAATAAAAATTAGCTGGGCATGGTGGTGGGCCCCTGTAATTCTAGCTACTTGCTTGAACCCAGGAGGCAGAGGTTGCGGTGAGCCGAGATCGCGCCATTGCACTCCAGTCTGGGTGACGGAGCAAGACTCTGACTCAAAAAAGAAAAAAAAAAAAGTGTGGGCTCTGCCTAGTACCCTCCTTTCAAAGAGCAAAGTAGGTAAGGGGGAAGAAAGGGTGTGACTTTACAGGGCAGAAAACTGATGGACACTACCTCAGACAGGGGATCAAGGAGAATGTCAATATTGATGTCATGTTGACAGTAGGTACCCTTGACATGATGTGATGAGAATGGCACTTTACCTTTGCGGTCTTCTTTCCCAAAACTCATAACCTCAGTCTAATCATGAGAAAAGCATAAGACAAATACCAATTAAGGAATATTCTAGAAAATACCTGACCAGTACTTCTCAAAACTGTCAAGGCAATTACAAACAAGGAAATTCTGAGATTGTCACAGCCAAAAGGATCCTAAGGAGACATGGTGACTAAGTGTAATATGGTATCCTGAATGGGACACCCTAGAACAGAAAAAGAAATTAAGTGAAAACTAAGGGAATCTGAATAAAGTATGGACTTTGGTTAAAGGTAATATATTAATGTTGTTTCATTAATTGTGACAAATGTACCATAGCAATGTAAGTTGATAATATAGTAAGTTGGGTGTGAGGTTTATGAGAATTCTGTTTAGATTCCCTTCACAATTTTTTTCTGTAAATTTAACACTTGTCTAAATTAAAGTGTATGTTTAAAAATTACTATTGGAGCTAAAATTGTTCAGCCTTTGTTTAAGTGTTTTAAAATAACATAAGTAGTACATGGTTATTGAACAAAAATTATAAAATGAAATAGGCAAAATAAAGTAAAATCACCAAAATTTCAATTCTTAAAATAACCACTGTTTATATTTGGGGTATTACTATTCAGACTTACACATATATATTTTTTCTTGTTGTTAGGATAATCCTATATGCACCATATTGAATCCTGTGTGTTTTCACAAAATATGTATTTTTAATATCAGTTCTTTGTAAAAACAGATATCTTTATTATAGTGTTTAATTGTGACAATATTCTACTGTGCCTTTGTAATGTAATTCATGTAACCAGTCTCCCTACTGAAGCATTAAATTATAGATTTCCCTCCAAACCCTTTGTAAGCATACTAGTAAATTATTTTAGGTTACAATCTTAGAAGCAGATTGTTTTATTAAAAGGTATATTCTTTCTAAAGGTGTTTGATATATACTGATACATTTCCTTACACAGTGGTTATACAATTTTATACTCCTCCAACAGTATGACAGCATGGACTCTTCTTTATCTCTCAGTCTGTCTTGTACCACTATAACAAAACACCATATGCTGAACAATTTATAAAGAATGGAAATTTCTTACAGTTCTAGGGGGTGGAAAGTCCAGTATCAAAGCCCAAAGTCCAGGTTCATTGTCTGCTGAGGGTGCACTCTCTGCTTCCAAGATAGTGACTTAGACGCTGTGTCCTCCGTAGGAGAACACTATGTCCTCACATAGCAGAAGGGCAAAAAGGGACAATCTTCATCTGCCAAGCCCTTCTATAAGGCTATGTACCTCATCCCCTTCATATGGGTAGAGCCCTCTGGACTCAATCACTTCCTGAAGGCCACACCACCTAAGTATACTCTCTTCAAAATTTAGAATTACATGCTTAAAATAAAAAGCAAAACAATTTGCCAATGTAGAAGAAAAAAAAAAGATATCTGATTGTTACTTTAATTTGCATTTATTTATTAGGTTAGTGCAAAAGTAATTGCGGTTTTTGTCATTAGTGAGATTGAAGGTGTATTCACATATTTAATGGTCATTTTCATTTATTTTATGAATAGCCTCTATGTATCTTTTGCTTGTCTTTGTATGGTTGTATGTCTTTCATTTAATTTGTTAGAATTCTTTATATATTAATAACAGTAATTCTGATATAAATGTTAGCAATATTTTTCCATTTAGTTTAAAATTTCTTATTTTTTTCTTCTTTCCTTTCTTCCTTCTTTCTTCCCTCCCTTCCTCTCTGTCTCCTTTTCTCTCCTTTTCTTTCTTTTCTTCTTTTTGCAATAAAGCCAGTTATATTAAGCATTTGTCTTATACTTGTATCTCAGAATTTGTTGAAATATTTGTTGTGAGGTAGGGATATAACATTTTATTTCAAGAAAATATTAACCAGCAATTCTAACACTTCTCATGGTACATCCTTTCCCTACTGATTTGCAGTTTCACTGTTATCATAGTTCAAGTAATTTTAGACACTTGTTTCTATTTCTTGGTCTTCTAATGTCATTTTTTAAATTTCAATGCCTCTTCCAGCATATGGAACATTTTTAATTTGTCATTTTCATTTTGATGACTAAATTGACAACTTCCTGGATCTTCTTGTTGCTTAGCAAAGCTCAGTAACCTTGAGAATGTGCAGATTTCAGGAAATCTTTTTTTCTTTGACCACCTCCTGGGAGGAAGGAGGGTCTGGAATTTACTCATCTGACTGGAGATTTTAGTGTCAAATACTCTGGCCTTGGCCTTTGTGAAAGAGGAGACCATTCCATGACCAATCATTGTCTATATGTTAATTGCATTTTAAAAGTCAGACAGTTTGGTGACCTGTTTGTTCAGATGTTAACACGTTAAGTGCAATTGATTCTCCTGTTTTACGTTGTAGGCTTAACATTCAAGAGGTCAGGAAGGATTAGTCTCCATACCAATCTGCCCCATCCCATAGCAGTAGCACAGGATAGTCCCATGAAACTGGTCAAAAGCTTTCTCACTCTGAAAGTGAACGCCACTCACCCCTAAAGCATTTATTTTCTGCTCTCAAGGGAAGCTCCTCTGGGCAGGAAAATGCTTTGGTAAGACTTGTTAAATCTTAACATTTCTCAGAACTCTATTCCTCCCGTGTTAACAGAAGTACTTTCTTAATCACCAATTCTGTTAGTGGATGCATTGCATAAGATTGGAAAAATTTTAGGGATTTGAAATCTAAGCAGTTTTAAGTGACCCACTGGATCCATGGTAAGGCTGGATCCATGAATGAGATTTTTCTTTCTTTCTTTTTTTATTTTACCTTACTGTTTGCTCTAAGTTTTCTAGGAAAGCAGAATTTTATGTTTGAATATGATGCTTCTATTTATTCAATGTACATGTTTCTTGTACACATAAAATGGATTAGTGGTTAAAAGTATAGATAACTGAGCCAGATTGTTTGGACTCAAATTCTGGCTCCAGTATTGCTAAGAATAATTATGGGAAACAAGGCAAAAGGACCACAGTGATTTTTCAGTGTTATACTACGGCATTGTCTAAAAGACCCACCCAAGGATTCTTTAATTATTGATTTTGATTTACAATTCAGATCATCTGCCCAAATTTTTTCGTCTCAGGGCCCTTTTACATTTTAATTAGTTATTAAGACACCAAATAACTCTTACTTGTGTGAGTGTATTTATTGATATTCCTCATATTAGAAATTAAGAGAGAGAAAATTTTAAAGTATTTATTAGTTCATGAAAAAATAATCATAGTGATAGACCAATTGCATGTTAACAGGAATAACATTTTTTTTCCCCCAAGAAGGAGTCTTGCACTGTCACCAGGCTGGAGTGCAATGGCGCTATCTCAGTTCACTGCAACCTCCGGCTCCAGGGTTCAGATGATTCTCCTGCCTCAGCCTCCCAAGTAGCTGGGATTACAGGTACACACCACCACAATTTGTGTGTGTGTGTGTGTGTATTTTTAGTAGAAACAGAGTTTCACTATGTTGGCCAGACTGGTCTCAAACTCCTGACCTCGTGATCCGCCCACCTTGGCCTCCCAAAGTGCTGGGATTAAAGGCATGAGCTACCGCACCTGGCCAGGAATAACATATTTTAAGAAAAATTAACTACTAATACATTTTCCAAAGCAAAAAATTTTGTGAGATGAATGGCATCTGATGAGAGTTCAGGACATGCTGCCTCAAAATATGGCACCTTGGCATTGAGAAAATAGAAACAAGGTCTCTCTGAGTTTCTCCCCTGAAGCAGGCAATAAAACCCTCTGTGGATAGGTATCCTCTCTATATACAGAAGAAGCAAAAGTCTTTATCTCTGAAGACATGGGGACACAAAGAAGAATCTGAACAAACAAGCCATGTTAAGTTCCTCCCAGTTTACCTTTACATCATACTCTCTTTGTCTGATCATGGTTCTCCACAACTATCCACTTATTCATCAAAGTTAGCATGAAAATACCTAGGTTTCTCTATTTATTTGGGTTTTCATTACCTTATGAAGGCTCCCATGTCACATAAAACTTAAATACATTTCTAAGCTTTTCTCTTATCAATTGTCTTGATATAGGGGCCTCAGCCATGAACCTAGCAATGAGTGAAAAAAGAAATCTCTTCTTTCCTACACATAGTTTTATGTTTTTGCACTTCTCTTCAATTTTTACAAACAGAAGTAAACTGTGTTCTCGTATCTGCTCCTGCACTTAATCTGTTCCTATATATTGTTTTGATTGAAGTTTATAAAGAAAATTTGGCATCATGAAGGTATGTAGTTGGAAGAGTCTTTAACAGCGTCTTCTGACAGTTGTGGATATTCTTTGTTAGTACACCAAAACTATGCAAGGGTTTGTTTGGAAAGGTTCATTGCAATGTGGAATCTCAAACCACATTAGTGAACTTTTTGCATTTCACATTAATGTATTGGTATATTTTGTAGTTTAAATGCGTTATTTGCCGATGCATAATTTTGTACCATCATACATTGTCATTTGGAAAATATTGATTTATTGATTATGCAAATATTCGAAATGTTAATACATTTCTTTATAACAAAAATTATAGCTATTATTATCACTATTGATCTTACCAGACAGGTCTTTAAATATTAGGAAGCTATCAAGCTCATGTTGCAGACAAACTTTTTCCAAAGTTCTAATTTTAGCTTGAAAGTTCTAATTTTATCAAATCAACAAATATTGATAATTTTTTGAAGAGTCATAACTACTTATTCATATTTAAGAAAATGCCTACTGAATATCTAGATCTGAAAAACAATGGCTTTTTACTTTTTTTTTCCAAAGAATTGATTTTTTTGTTTTGTTTTGGAGACGGAGTCTAGCTCTGTCGCCCAGGCGGTAGTGCAATGGTGTGATCTTGGCTCACTGCAAGCTCTGCCTTCCAGGTTCAAGCAATTCTCCGGCCTCAGCCTCCAGAGTAGCTGGGACTACAGCTGCCAGCCACCACACCCAGCTAATTTTTTTGTATTTTTAGTAGAGACAGGGTTTCACCATGTTGCCCAGGCTGGTCTCTAACTCCTGAGCTCAGGCAATTCACCCACCTCAGCCTCCCAAAGTGCTAGAATTACAGGCGTGAGCCACCGCACCCGACCAAAAAGTGATACTTGTATTTCATGAAAATGAATTCTGAAATGCCTTAACCAAACCACTACTGAGCTCAGGCTGCAAGGTTTACTTCCAATGAATTCATAAAATGTCTAGGTCAGTTAACAACTCAAATAAAAGGGCTTCTCATCAAGACTACTGTGGAATTTCACCAGGCAGCAGAAGTTCATTATGTGTACTTTTCATTTTGGAACATAGAATATTACAAAGATATATAATCAAAGGTTGAAATGTAATAAAATTAATGTTCTTATATTAAGGACATTTTACATGAAACAATTTTTTTTTAAATCTGTGAATATCTGGTGGTAAAGAAGGTAATGGCTACCAGTAGAGTGTTGTTATCAATTTCACCCACCATTGTTCAATGTAAATTTCAATTCAGTAAAAAGGAAAATAATAAGTCATTGTTACTATAAAAGTAGTTTTGAACCTAAAAGAGGTTCAGTTTTTCTAGAAGCTGAAGGATCACAGTTTGAGATTTGATGACTTTTATTTTAGCATGTAGATCCAGTAAAATAGCACGTGATTTCTTTCTGGTAAAGCACATAATCCTAAAATAATAGATTTATTTTTCTATAAAGCATGAACTAGTTTGTCTCTAATTTAGCAAACTTATTTCTGCATGCTTTTCCTAAATGACTGTATAACCTCTGTTTCTCAGATTCTCTTGAATCAGCTGCACTATTCTGTTATTTCTTTCATTAATGAGTAAAATATTAACACTTACATGTTCCCACCATATATTTGCTTGAGAATTATGTCTTACCTCTTAAAAATTATGTTTTGACACCACTTACTATGTGCTATTGAGTATGTGGTTTAAATTCTCTATGCCTTTTCTGTCAAATGGAAATATTTATAGTTACTACACAGGGTTATTGTAATAATCAAATGATTTAACACATGTACTACACTTAGAACAGTGTCTGGCACAGCATAAATACTGTATACTATATAAGTTTACCTATTACTATTTACATTATTAAGAAAACTCTCTAATAAATGTTTTAAATAGACATCTCCTCCACCCTAGAAAAAAACAATTAATTCTCATGTGACTAGTTTTGAAAACATGAAAACAGTCCAAAAGTTTAGCATTCATACAAATGTTTAAAACGAACCTAACATCCCAAAAGACTATCTTGTCCTTTCTCTGATACATAAGGTGAAACCAAAAGAATTACAAAAATCTCTGTATATGGTGATCTTTTCCCAAGGGCAAATGCTCTGTAAAATAAGCCCTATACTCAGCTGAGATGAGTCAATGGGGTTTTGTTTTCAGACAACTCTCCCCTCAAGTCCTGCTTTGCTTCTGTTGACTCAGTTATTTGCCAATTATTGGATGAGTGCAAAACATCTGACCATGACAGAAACAAACCTTCAGTGAAGTTATACAGTTCTAGTCATAATGTAGCCAGAAAATGCAGTGAAAATGGAATCTGAAAAGCATTAGCCAACCCACTCCTGAGCTCAGGCTGCGAGGTTTACTTGTACTGATATCCATAAAAATAGTTCAAGTATGAATCAGGGAAGAGTAACTATTTTAAAGCTGCCAATAGTTTCTTTTTATTGCTTGAGGTAGAGTGAAGTAGAGAGTTGAAAATTGTTAAAGTAGGAATATTTTGCGTTTTGTTTTAAACATAGAATTTGTCATGGGGTAGATCTTTCCTTCCTTCCTTCCAAAAGGCATCATTTTAGCCAGTGTCTTCTAGCCTTGTAGATACAAAGTCTTTGTGCTGGCAAAAACAAATCCAAAGGCAGAGACTGCAGACTGAGATATTATTCCATTATTGATTCAAACTGCTGTCTTGGCCTTTGCTGAGATGAGTATGGCTGTGTGTACTTGTTCTTTCTCTCCCAGAGGCCTGAGACAGGGCAGGACTCCCGGACTTAATAAAAGAAAGGAACATGGAATAACAATCTTATTTTCTTAAAATAAAAAAAGATAATTCAATTTTTTTCTTCAACTGGTTAATTTTGTTTATTGATAGTTAAAAAAGTTTCTTTCAGTTTTGTAACTCATATTGTCAACGACTAGCGTATAATAAAATACCTAGTTCCAAATAACGCTTACCAAATTTACACAAAACTTCTATTCAGTTTGTTAATGTTTATAAGATTTTAGAGAATTTAAATTTTTTTGAACAGCATCTAATCTCAAATATTCTTTCAATTGATAATGCATACATTGCTCAAGTTTCCGTCAAATTTTGTCAATAATGTTCTCATTTTATGATTTATTATGAGTTTTATATTATCTGATATGTTTTTTGTCAAATTAAAATGTAAAGCTTTTAAAATTTGTTCGCATGGTTCCCTCCTCCCCACTAATGAAATTATTAAATATTCCAAGGTCCTCCTTAAATACTTCTTTTTAAAATGTATCATTTCCTCCAAAGGACTATTCCTTCTGGTATGATTCAAAAAATATTTTGTTACAATTTACTTTTTGTAGTTAGAATAATTTCTACCAATTTTATTGCTCCTATGTATTACTTCTGTTTCATATTTCATCTGACATTTTTCTTTGAACAATAAATTGAAGGGTGAAAACATAGGGTACTCTTCATATATATCTAAATCAAGATTTACTTGCTTTATTGAAATGGTCCAAAATATTATTTCAAATTGCTATTAGTTAGTGTAATCAAGTTTTGTCAACTTTGTGAATATCACTTATATACAGATGGTAGTCTTTAAAATATTGAAGCACGTTGCAAGAACTAGACAACTTCGTAACAAGCAGACTCTTATTTTTCATTTAGACTTGGTGATGAAAAACCAAGATTAGAATGTGTCTTAGTCTGTTTTCTTTTGCTATAACAGATTACCAACCATTGGGTAATTTATAAAGAAAATAAATTTCTTTCAATGTTGAATGCTTGGAAGACTAACTTCAAGGGGCTATATCTGGTGAGGGCCCTCTTGCTGGTAGGGAATTTCTGCAGAGTCCCAAGTTGGCGCAGGGCGTCACTTGTCAAGAGGGTTCACAGGAGAGAACCCATTTGGCTTTTGTAACAGACCCACTTGCATGATAACTAACCCATTCCTGTGATAACCCATTAATTCACTAACCCATTAATCCATAAATGGACCAATCCATTCATGAGCACAGAACCCTCAAAGGCTCTTAATACATGAGCCTTTAATACACTTCTTAAAACATGAGTTTTAGAAGAAACAAACATTCAAATCATAGCAGGATGTATGTTGGAATACAGAACTATTTCAACTTTAGCTGAATCAATAAATACTTTAATAATAAAATAGTCAACTTAGAAATAGCAACTTTGAGCTTTGTGGGGGCAGATTTTTCTTGTGAGATTTAGGCAATGATCTGCATGTGGCCATGTTCTTATAATGCGACCTTCAGCCCTGCTCCTTAGTGTGACGCTGCATGATAAATTAGCACAGTGCGTCAGATGCTATTTCTCTACCAGGATGGCTAATATTCACTTGAACGTGCTAAGAGACTTATAAATACTCCACTGAGAACTAAATGACTCCCTAAATCAACTTTTTTTCTAAAAAGCTCATGACTACTCCACTCCAACACCTCCTGTACTAGTCATCTATGCAGCATAACTTAAGACACAACAGGCCGGGCACGGTGGCTCATGCCTGTAATCCCAGCAATTTGAGAGGCCAAGGTGGGTGGATCATTTGAGGTCAGGAGTTCGAGACTAGCCTGACTGGCATGGTGAAATCCCATCTTTACTAAACAAATACAGATTTAGCCAGGAGTGTTGGCACATGCCCATAATTCCAGCTACTTGGGAGGATGAGACAGGAGAATCACTTGAACCCAGGAAGCAGAGGTTGCAGTGAGCCGAGATCATGCCATTGCACTCAAGCTTGGGCAACAAGGGCAAAAATCCACCTCAAAACAAAACAAAACAAAAAAGACACAAGAGCTTAAACAGCAAACACATTAGCTCATAGTTTTTATGGGTAAGGAATCTGAACATGGCTTAGCCAGATGCCTCTGTCTAAATATGTCTATGCAATCAAGCTGTTGGCCAAAGCTGGAGGGGACCATCCACATCCAGGCTTACTTGGATAACTGTTGGCAGGCCCCAGATCATTTCCAAAACTTACCCACATGAGCCTCTCCACAGAGCTTCTCCATAAAGTGGCACCTGGCTTCCCTGGAGTGAGTGGTCCAAAAGAGAATAAAATAAATAACAGAAAATGGAAGCCAGTCTTTTTTATGATCCAAGCTCATAAGTGACATCCATAACTTCTGCCATAGTCTGTCAGAAGTAGGTGAATAAGTCCAGCCTACAATCAAGGGAAGGGGATTATATAAGGGTGTGCATATCAAGAGAGGGATCATTGAGCACCATTTTAGGGGTATGAAACAGGTATGATGAAGGTAGATCAGACTTTTTTTATAAAAAGTCAATCTTAACAAGTTGTGATGAAAACATCTTACTTCTGAAAATCTTACAATAACGTGTGGCCATATGGCCATGTGGCTATGTTCTTAGAGTCTTGGAGGAGGCGCCAGTGAGGGTTCCTGAAACTTCAGCCTCGTTCGTTTCATGGCAAATCCCTTTTATCTACACTTCTCCTATGGCAGTAGCTGGCACTTAGTAGATTCATGGCAAGTGATAGTCCATGTTGCTAATATTAATATACTCCTATTTTTAGCATCCGTATATTTTCCAGCTAGGTATGGGTATCATGTATTTTCCAGGTAATCTGCTTTAAATTTTAAATTTTTGTTCTATTTTCTTGGTCCACCTTTCCCATTTTCCTGTTTAGACTTTACTATGTCATTCCATATGGTCCTTGGCTAAATTTTTCTCCTCAATGATGCCACATGTTAGAACTTGAGTTGTCAGCATTTAGTTGAAAATTCTCTTCAGGGTAAAGAAAATGTGTAAAGTGAAGTGCACATGCTTATAATTTGAGAAAATCAGGGCCCTTCCAGTTTTCACTTGGTCTCTGAATCCCAGACTCATCAATCACCATTTCCTAGGCCATGTGAAGGTGGTAAAAGGCAAGAAATAATATGAAACATCAGTGTTCTCACACTGCTATAAAGAAATACCTAAGACTGGGTAATTTATAAAGAAAAGAGGTTTAATTGGCTTACACTTCTGCAGGCTATGTAGGAAGCATGACAGCTTCTGGGGAGGCCTCAATAAACTTTTCGTCATGGCTGAGGGTGAAGGGCAAGCAGGCACATCTTACATGGCCAGAGTAGGAGGAAGAGAGAGAGAGGTGGGAGATGCTACACATTTTTAAACAACCAAATTTTATGAGAACTCTATCTTAAGACCAGCACTCAGGGAATAGTGCTGAACCATTCATGAAGTGATCCAATCACCTCCCACCAGCCCCCACATTCAACACTGGGGATTCCAATTTGACATGAGATTTGGACAGGGATACAGATCCAAGCCATATCATTCTGCCTATTGCCCCTCCAAAATCTCATGTTCTTCTCACATTACAACATACAGTCATGCCTTCCCAAACATCCCCCAAAGACTTAAGTTATTCCAGCATTAATTCAAAAGTATAAAGTCCAAAATCTTATCTGAGAGAAGGCAAATTTCTACCTATGAACCTTCAAAATCAAAAAGTTAGTTACTTCCAAGATACAATGGGGGTACAGGCATTGTGTAAATACTCCTGTTCCAAAAGGGAGAAATCAGCCAGAAGAAACAGATTACAGGCCCCAGGCATGTACAAAACTAGTAGGGTAGTCACTAAATCTCCAAAATAATCTCCTTTGACCCAATGTCTCACATCCAGGGCACTCTGAAGCAGGGGGTAAGCTACCAAGGCCTAGGACAGCTCTGTGTCTGTGGATTTGCAAGGTTCTGCTCCACAGCTGCTCTCATGAGCTGGCATTATGGTTCTACCATTCTGGGGCCTGGAAGACAATGGCCCTCTTCTCACAGCTCCACTAGGCTGTGCCCCAGTGGAGATTCTGTGTGGGGACTCTAACCCCACGTTTCCCCTCCACACTGCCCTAGTACAGGTTCTTCATGAAGGCTCCACCCTTACAGCAAGCTTATGCCTGAACATCCAGGCTTTTTCATACATTCTCTGAAATCGAGGTGGAGGCTTTCAAGCCTCAACTCTTGCACTCTGCAAGAGTTTTAGCCACGGCTGGAGCTAGAGTAGCTGGGCTGCAGGGAGCAGTGTCCTGAGGTTGTTCAGTGCCATGGGCCCTGGGTCCGGCCCACAAAGCCATTCTTTCCCTCTAGGCCTCCCAGCCTATGATGAGAGGGCCTGACATGAAGATCTCTGAAATGCCTTGGAGACTTCTTTCTTACTATCTTGGCTATAAACAATCGGCTCCTCTTTACTTTTGCAAATTTCTGCAGTTAACTTCAATTCCTTTCCAAAAAAATGGTCTTTTCTTTTCTATCACATGATCATGCAAAATTTCCAAACTTTTACACTCTGCTCTCCTTTTAAATATAAGTTTCAGATAATTTATTTGCTCCTGCATATGAGCATAGGTTATTAAAAGCATTCAGGCCATGTCTTGAACACTGCTGCTTACAAATTTTTCTCGCCAGATATCATAAATCATCATTCTCAAGTTCAAGGTTCTGCAGATCCCTAGGGAAAACACAAAATGCTGGCAATTGCTTTGCTAAGAAAACAAAAAAGTGACCTTTGTTCCAATTCCCAATAAGTTCTGATACCTCCTCAACTTGGCCTTCACTGTTAGTGAATTCACAGCATATCACTGTTCAGCATTTTGGTCACAACAATTTAACCAGTCTCTAGGAAGTTCCAAACTTTCCCTCATCTTCCTGTCTTTTTCTGAGCCCTCCACACTATTCTAATCTCTGCCCATTACCCAGTTCCAAAGTCACTTCTACATTTTCAGGTATCTTTATAACAATGTCCTCCAGTATTTTCTATATTAGTATGTTCTTACACTGCTATAAAGTAATACCTGAAACTGGGTAATTTATAAGGAAAGAGAGTTTAATTGGTTCATGGCTCTGCAGGCTGTACGAGAAGCATGGTGACTTCTGGGGAGGCCTCAGGAAACTCCCAATCATGGCTAAAGGCAAAGGGGAAACAGACATGTCTTATATGGCCAGTGCAGGAGGAAGAGAGAGAGGTGGGAGGTGCTACACACTTTTAAACTGCCAGATCTTGTAAGAACGCTACAAGAACAGCACTCACAAGAATAGCGATAGGGGAAGGTGCTAAACTCTTCATGCGAAACTGCCCCTATGATTCAGTAACCTCCTACCAGGCTCCACCTCCAACACTGGGCATTACAATTACATGAGATTTGGGTGAGGACACAGATCCAAACCACATCAATCAGTAAGTGCTTACTCAGGGGCACTACTCCAAATGGGCCCTTGGAAAGTCTTCTTGGTTGGATTTAACTATTGTTATTAATGGCAAACCTTTATACAATAATTGCCCAGGCCTTGTTGTCCTTTATCTATATTAAAGTGCAAGGAACTGATTTTCTGTGTTTCTCAAATTCATTCATTAAAATCCTAACTTCTAATATGATGACCTTAGGAAGTGAGACCTTTGGGAGGTAATTAGACCATGGGGGTTGAGCCCTAAAGATTGGATTACTGCCCTTATAAAAGGGACCCCAGGCCGGACACAGTGGGCTCATGCCTATAATCTCAGCACTTTGGGAGGTCAAGGCAGGTGGATAACCTGAGGTCAGGAGTTCGAAAACAACCTGGCCAACATGGTGAAACCCTGTCTCTACTAAAAATACACAAAAAAGTTAGCCAGGCATGGCTGGGGCAGGAGAATCGCTTGTTCCTGGGAGGTGGAGGTTGCTTTGAGCTGAGATTGCACCATTGCACTCCAGTCTGGGCAAGAAAAGCAAAACTCTGTCTCAAAAAATAATAAAATAAAATAAAACAAAAATAAAATAGTTCCCAGAAAGCTCTCTTGCCCTCTTTCTACCATGTCAAGATATAACTAGAAGTTAGCAATATGAAACTGGGAAGAAGGCCCTCACCAGAAACCGCCCATACGCTGATCTCAGACTTCCCTTCTCACAGCCTTCAGAACTATGAGAAATAAATTTCTGTTGTTTGTAAGTCACCCAGGATATGGTATTTTGTTACAGCCACTTGAACTAAGACACTTATTTAGTCCTGATAATAGTCCTGTGAAACAGGTGCTATTACATCTACATTTTCAGATAAAGAATAGCAACTAAGAGAGATAAGTAACTGGCCATCATCACATAGTACTTCACAGGTAGGATACAAACTCTGTCAATCTAGCTGTAGAGCCCATGCCCCAACATAGTTCAATGAAAGATCACAAGGCCTATATTCCAAATAAAGGATGCCTAGCAAATTAGAGACAATGTTCAAAATTCTGAAATTCCAAAGCTCCTCACATGGCATATACTCATTAAAAGATATGTGACACCATTTGTTTTTCATACTAACTGGATACTAATATGATCTGGCTCTCTGTTCCTACTCAAATCTCATTTTGAATTGTAATACCTACGTGTTGGGGGAGGGACCTCAGGGAAGGTGAATAGATCATGGGGGCAGTTTCCCCATGCTGGTCTCATAATACTGAGTTCTCATGCAATCTGATGGTTTTATAAGCCTCTGGCATTTCCCTTGCTGGCACTCATTCTCTCTCCTGCGGCCCTGTGAAGAGGTGCTTTCTGCTATGATTATAAGTTGCATGTGGCTTCCCCAAACATGCAGAACTGTGAGTCAATTAAACCTCTTTTCTTTATAAATGACCCAGTCTTGGGTATTTCTTCATAGCAGCTTAAGAACAGACTAATACAGAAACCACTAAGTTTGTCGATTTCCAAAACAAGTTCTTGCCCTGTGGTGAGTTTCTAGGGTCTTTATCTGTGCAGGTATACAGGTCTCAGCATTGTCCATGTCTTGGACATGGCACCTTATCCCTTCTTCTCCTTCCTTTACTATCTTTATCTTCCAAGCCCTTCAAGGTATTGCCCCATCTTTAGTTCATACAAAGCAAAATAAAGTATTCAATTCCTTTTCTTTCTCAATAAAATTGCTTGACAAACATGTACAACAAAACAGATCACTTGAGTTCTTGAGTTTAGACACATGAAAATCAGGCTAAAATATGTCTATTTTCTCAAGATTTTCTGGAAAGAGACCTCTTGCCTCATATGGGGAGGGGACTTCCTGTTTTAATAGGAAAATTTAAATTGTTAGATGAGTTCTCGGCCACTCACTCTGCTAGTTAAGTCTTTGTTGGCACATTTTACTGTTTCTCTCCATTGTTTAAAGCTGTAGTATTTTATTTATTTTAAGAAATGTTGCAAAATTTCTATGCAAAACTGAATCTGGCACACTTTTTTTTCTTGCTATTCATAGATGAATGTTTGCTAGAGAAATATCTGGGAAAAAAAAAAAAACCCAGCTCTAACTACGCCTGCATCCATTTGTGGGAACAGAATTAATATACAAATAAAGTGATGTTCATGGTTTCTTCTTCTTTTACTCTGCTTTCCTAAAACATGGAAGGAAGTGAAGCCTCTTCCATAGTTTCAAAGACTCTGGAGAAACTTTTACGTAATCACTGATTCTGACAGTTTTCCATAAATCTCTCTGAGAAAACACAGGAAAAGCTTCAGAGTGGAACCTTGGGGATACTGAACTTGGAAAGACGCCTGAGACTTCATGTGACTCAGTGGAGACACGTGTAGCTGATTTATCCACAGAATTACTTCTTTCCTGTGTGCTTTCTTATATGCGGAAAGAACCTTCAGAGAGTTCTTTCACAACCTTCCACAAACCTTTCCAAAGGTTCTGGAATCAGGCAGAACTGTTCCTTGGAGACAGATGACACCATACTCCCAACACTTAAGTAGAGGAAAGGCTATCTTTAAATTTTCCTTGGGCAATGACAACCAAGACTAAGAGCACTTTGGGGCTGTATGAATATAACACATTTCCTCATATAAAACAGCTGTCTTTAGGGCCAAAATGAAATGTTATCTTCTATTGCTTATGTATAGTGAACCTAAAAGATTTTAATGAGATCTGTTTAGCAACTGCTAAAATCATGTCCATCAAAAACATTCTTATTTCTTTGCACCAAAATCCATCCCCCAAACAACAGCACAATTCTACCCACAGCTCCTTTGAAGTTATCATTCTTTTCTTGCTCTAATTTCTGGATTCAGATAACTTGCTCAGTTTCCACATTTGACAAACTTCCTGTTTCACTTTCACTGCTGCTTCCAAATTTGTTTCTTATTCTGTCATAGAAATGGATGTGGCCACTCTAAAAATTGATGTGCTATATACAATTCTGTTTTCATGGCTATAATCTTTTGGGTCTGTAACTCTTTATGAAATAGTATTTTCATCCCAATGTTTGTCCTTCAAATACTTTCTGTAGCTTTGCTTGTTTTTTATACTCAGAAATGATTTTTTTAGGGAAAATAATTAGGGGTCCATTAGCAAAATAGTTACTTAGGTGAGAAAACGAATCTTGAATTTCAATAGCAGAAGCATGTCTGGGCAAAAGAGAACACTGGGTATGGAGACAGGATGGTGGGATTGGAGAAAGACTAAGGGAATGGATCTATCTGTAAGTACTCCCAGAGGAGGAGTATTTGGTCAGGCCAGACATGGGTTATCTCAATGGCGGGTGGTGCTGGGGAATGCAGGTAGGGCGTGCTCAAAACTTGCTGTGCAGATAGCCCTCCTGTCTGCTTAACTTTCTTGCATTGCAGAAGTAGGATTTTGGCTGGTGAGCAATGACTAAGGTTGCTAGCGCCTGAGGGACCAGGGCCAGGCAAGAGCAAGGAATGTTTTTGCCAGAGCTTAGAGACTGGAAGTTGTGAAGCAGATAATTAGACCAGAGACTTAGAAATGGACTCAAAGAAACAATACAGTTCTAAAACCTGTTGCACGGATTTGGAGAAACAGACAAAATGGTGATGGAGGGGATAACAATTAGTACAAATTATTAGAATCAGACTAAGCAGCCATGCTGTTGATGCTGAGCTACCAATGTCTTACTGATCTTCGTCCCCCACCCTACATCCACAGAGACACTTTATATAAGAAGAATCAATCCCTTCTTGAAAAGCACTAATAAATGTATCACAGTGAAAAAGTAAAAATGTTTAAAGAGCCCAATGCTCTTCTCCTGTCTCCTGCCCCTCCTTTCAGTAATATTGACTTTTGCACAAGCACTCATTGATGCCTGTTTCCAGGGCAACTTGCCAGGAGAGAATTTAGAAGGTAAAATGGGGCAAAGGCAGGAGAGGTGCAAGAAAAAGAACAAGTCCTGTAATGTGCAGGCTGCTTCTTTCCTCCTGTTCACAACCTAAACAGCATTCTTTTTGCTCTACATGAAAAGGAAATTTCATTCCTCTTCCTGTCCCACTCCATGCCCACACATCTGCAATCTCAAACCAGCCAAGGAGGTATGCAAATAGAACTTACCACATGTTGAGTTGCTTCCCAGTAGGGTAAAGAAAATGGAAGCTGTAGCCCACAACTACAGCAAATTAGGTTTTTCCAAGAGAGGTGAGGAGCTATTGTTACCTAAGAACAGTATAGCTTTGGGAAGTTTTTAAAGAGTTTTGTTGTGCACTAGACCCTACTTTGTGTACACGGGGGCGTATGTGTGGAACTGTCTCAGCTTCTGTGACATTTCCACATGTTTACAACTGCTGCGCTTCCATGCTGAGATCATGCAATGTGTGTTAACACCTACAATGGGTGTGTGAGCCCAGAGCAGCTGTCCAGCATGTGTTTCCAATGGTCTGGGGTATGTTCTAGCTGGAGCATGTCCACAGGAGTCTAGTAAAATACTTCATGCTGTCTTTCCCTTTAGTTCTTCCTGACACATGCATGTGGGATTTGTGAGCTGAGCGTGTGAAATAGCATTGAAATGAAATCTGCCCTTTGAGTTCATGCAGGAGGTTCTTATGTGGGGGAAATGCACCTGGAAACTTCTCAAGTCTTCAAATGAGGCAATATGCCAGTGGGCCATTGAATCGTGCTCTTGTATGTATAGCATTAAGGAATGGCTTCAATGCTCGAATCTTTCAAAATACGTTTGACCTACAATTATTGCCAAAATCCAATAAGTATTGAGGATTGGGTTCTTTCTTGCCTGCCTGCCTGCCTTCTTTGTACTGCCAGGGACTTATGTGGCCCAGGGCCCTTTCAAGTTCTCTATGTTTCAGGAATGTTCTAGAAGCACTGGAATGTTATTTAGCAGCTGCTTATTCTGGGGATATAGTGGTTTAATCACTAATGCAAATCTCCAAAGCATCATGTCTTACTGACTTGGAACACCTAATTCCCTGTTTCACCATGAAACCAATATTTAAAATGTTTATATGAAGAATAAAATCTCTCTCTTTTAAAGTTGACTTTGAAATAGTATTGCAACATCTAATGATTTTTGTGCAGCCACTATGTACAAGGCCTAGTTCGTGCAAAATGCCAGACTTTCCTCATTATTTTGGATCATCTTTTGCAAGATTGTGTTAGCCCATTGCCCTGACCAGCTGGGATAATATTCTGCTTGCTGCCCCAGGCCAAAGAGCATGACTGTTTCATCTAGGGTGGCCTTCTGAGTAGCTGATATAATTCAAAAAGACAGTTTTAATGGTCTAAACACTGCAGCCATTGCCCTTCCATTCCCACACCCCATTGTCATTTATATATTTTATAAGCTGTGCTCTATTCTGGAGTAGCTTGAAACAAGATGTTTGAAATTTAATTATTTTGTGCGGATTCTCAAAAAGGAACTTAGCTGATTCTTGATCTATTAATGAAAGAAGACTTTTGTAAAGTATATATTTGTTTACACTATGAAGAACAGCAAGTTTCTATTAAAACAATTTGTAAAATATAAAATGTGTCTAAAGACCTCTATTCAAAAATGCATATAAGGGATTTCTGTGCATATGATGAAACAGTAACTTATAAATTTGAGAAGATAGAGGAGTGAATTCTCTATTGCAAGGGTATCAAAAAGGTGATCATTTTGATATTCCTCAACAGGCACTGATTTATGGAAATATACACATATATATATATAATTTAATAACAGTTCAATGTAGCAGCTAGTCTACTAGTCTAGCACAGATTTAATTATATACACTATAATGTGCTATAGCTCTACTTAATCTCTTTCAATTTTTAAAATCAGTAACAGTTTTGCTAATTCTTGTACTGTCCATGAAGAATTTTTTTTCTTTTTTTGGTCTAGTAGGCCTAACTTTTCCATGTCCATCACCACCACTGCCAGCAAACAGATGAATGGAAGAGAAGGACCTTTGTTTACTTCGCTATCTAGTTGATTTGTCTCCATAGTGACACTCACATGTACACATTTACACACATGCACACACACACACGTGTGCACACTCCAAAATCTTTGATTTTTTGACTATAAATATTTGGAATTCAATTAGTATTTTCCAGTGCCTAGATATAGTTTGGTTAGAACTTGTCAGTTCACATTTTTTTTTTTACACAAAAGGGGAGGAAAAAGATCTAGAGTAGGTATCTGCAAACTTTTTTGTAAAGCGCCAGATACTAAACATTTTTGGCTTTGAGGGCCGTGCTGCCCCTGGCACTGTTATTAAACTCTGCCGTTGTAGTGTGAACTCAGCCATAGGCAGCAGGCCAGGTTTGTCCTACAGGCTGTGCTTACTGATCCCTGATCCAAACCGAAAGGTCTACCTTGTTTTCAGGATTCCACCACACCCTGTTGAAGGAAGATTTAGTCACTCCTTATTCTTTCCACCCTAATCTTTCATTTGAGTCCCCACATATAGACTAAAGGAGGTATTTGAGGCAATTAACCACATCTGTGATTCCTAAAGTGTGTTCCACAGAATATATAAACTGAAAAATCCTGTTAAATTCACTTCTAAGGAATTTTGGAATTACTACACACTACATCCCTCTAAAGGCTCAGTGTAAGTCTACCATAAAGCAACCTGTTTACCCCAGAGTCTCTCAGACTTGGAAACCCTTTTGAACATATGTCTATAAACATCCTGTAAAGGTAGCCTTCCAAAGAACAGGCATTGAGAATGCCGATCTAGAGAACGAAGGCCTTCGAAATGTTCTGCATTGCTTGTTTGAATATTTCCAATAAACCTAAATTTCCCTTCGATTATCCCAATATCTTTTCTTTTTTATTATTTTTATTTTTTATTTTTTTTTGAGACAGGGTATGCCTCTGTCACCCAAGATGGAGTGCAGTGGTGTGATATTGACTCACTGCAACCTCTGCTTCCCAGGTTCAAGCGATCCTCCTGCCTCAGCCTCCCAAGTAGTTGGTACTACAGGCCTGATCCATCACACCTGACTAATTTTTGTATTTTTTTTGTAGAGGTGGGGCTTCGCCATGTTGCCCAGGATTGTCTTGAACTCATGAGCTCAAGCAATCTGCCTGCCTTGGCCTCCCAAAGTGCTAGGATTACAGGTATAAACCACTGCTCCTAGCCTATTGCAATATCTTTTCATAGTCATTTATTTCATTACTTTGTTCAAAAATGTCCTGGACATCTAAAGTTTTCAGAGAATTTCCAGATTTCGTTATATATATAAATGACTTAAAGTCATAATATTTCAGTGAAGTTGATACGAAAGTAGCCTCACATATTACTTTCATCTCTAAGCCTGCTTAAACTTTATTATTTCAGATGAAGGTCAGGGTGACAGTAGACTTTTTTAATTATGGGAAGCATTTATTTGACCCACCCTAACACAGACCAACACAGTAACACAATATTTCAAATTAGGCTAACCTGTGTGCAGAGCTCTAGGCTTAATACTTTAGATGTGTAAGGTTAGTGAATGTACACAAGATAAATAGTTATTAACTTCATTTTACAGACAAACTGATATTTAAAAGGTTATCAGCAGCTTGCCCAAAGTCACACAGTTAACCAATAGTAGCACTGAGTAGCTACATGTCAATTTTTTTCTAACAAAATATCTTCATTGGAAAATTATATCAACTCTAACTAAAGTTAACGAAATAATTTTGTATATTTACACGTAATGAGAAAACTTATCCATAAAAAAAGCACTGGTGTCAATTTCCCCAAATTGAATTATTTTGGGATCAAAATCATCCAAATCATCCTTCTCAATTACACAAAAAAATTGTTAGTTATATTTTAATGAGTTTATCACATTGATTTAGGTCAAAGTTATTGATATTGCTCTATTTTTGTGAGCCAGATAAATACCTCATGGTTTCTTATAATTCTTTGTGTATTGATATTTTCATTAGATTTCTGTCTCGTTATCAGATTTGAAACTGTAACTTTTTTTAACAGGAAAAAAGATTTATCATTGTTTTACATATGTTTTCATCACGTATCACCTATGTTTATATATGTTTTTATCACCGATAGTCACTATTTAGTTTTTACTTTTCATTACAGGCTGGATTAGGAACACAATCTTACTTAGGATACTATTCTATGGAGACATAAGATCGTCTCAAGAGTAATTCATTTTACAACATTGTGTCCAAGAGCATATGAGGATAAAAAAGGCAAAAAATAGTTTAAAAATATATGTATGACTGTTTCAGTTTATATACGTCAGAAGAAAAGGAAAAAATAGAGAAATAGAAAAGTGGCTGTGTTAGTTTCCAAAAGTTGCCATAATAAATTATTGCAAACTGGGTGGCTTAAAACAACAAAAATGTATTCTCACACAGTTCTGAAGGCGAGAAATCTGAAATCAAGGTGTCGGCAGGAGCATGCTCCTTCTGAAGGCTCTGGGGAAAATTCCTTCCTTGTCTCTTCCAGCTTCTGGTGGTTGTCAGCAATCCTTGGCCTTCCTTGATGTGTGGTAGCATAATTCCAATCTCTGCCTTAGTCTTCTCATGGCCATTTTCCTTGTGTGTGTGTCTGTGTCCAAGTTTCCCCTTTTTTATAACGACACCTACCATTCATTGGGTTAGGGCTTACTGTAATCCAGTATAATAACCTCATCTTAACTTGATTACATCTGCAAAGACTCCATTTTCAAATAATGCTGTGTTCACAGGTACTGGGTGTTATGACCTGACCATATCTTCAATCCAGTACAGTGGCTAATAAGGAAATAGATGAGTTTGAAGGTCAAGCAATTCTTCTTCTCAAATAATGTTAACTTCATGACTCTATATTTAGCATGCTTTGAAAAAAATAATAATTTGCTCACTTATGTAGTCTTCTGTGACTCACTCTGACCAAGTCACACTGACGTAGGATAGGGAAGCCCTAAAATTGAGGATTCTTAGCTTCGCCCAGGGAAAGAATTCAAGGGCGAGTTGGTGGTGTTAAACAGCAACTTTTATTGAAGCAGCAATGTACAGCAGCAGAAGAGGCACGGCTCCTTGCAGAGCAGGGCTATCCCATAGGCAGTGTGCCCAGAGTAGAAGCTCAGAGGCAGTTGTGCACTCATAGGCACACCCACTTTGAATTATATACAAATTAAGGGGTGGTTTATGCAGAAGTTTCTAGAATGAAGGTGGTAACTTCTGAGTTGTCAGGTCATTGCCATGGAATGGGGCAGTAACTTCTGGGTGTTGCCATGGCAATGGTAAGCTGACATGGCACACTGGTAGGTGTGTCTTATGCGGAGGTGCTTCTGCCCCAGATCTGTTTTAGCTAGTCTTCAATTTGGTCCCCTGTCCAAACCCTACCTCTAGAGTCAAGTTCTATCTCCTACCTCAACGTTATTGTAAAAGTGACACTGTGTATGCAGCTAAAAATCAAATCTCACACGCCAGACACATACTTGAGAAATTCTCTCACTACTTGTTGATCTTTAACAATAGCTTAAGAAACTAAGAATAATTTGTTTGTTTGATTATTTTAACTGAGCAGGTAATTCATGAACATTTTAAAACTTTGAATATCAAGCAAAAATTATATTGTCCAACCATGAACTTCTGTTTGTTTCTCTCTCTCTCTCTTTTTTTTTTTTAAGACAGTGTCTCACTCTGTTGCCCAGGCTGGAGTACAATGGCAGGATCTCGGCTCTCACTGCAACCTCTGCCTCCCTGGTTCAAGCTGTTCTCCTGCCTCAGCCTCCCTAGTAGCTGGGATTACAGAAGGAGTTTCACCATGTTAGCCAAGCTGGTCTTGAACTCCTGACCTCAGGTGATCCGCCTGCCTCAGCCTCCTAAAGTGCTGGGATTACAAGTGTGAGCCACCGCGACCAACCATGAACTTCTGTTTCTGTTTCTCAAATAATTTCTCTTGGGACAATCACTGTTAAAAGTTTCTTGTACATGCACAATTATTTATGTGTATGTATGTGTGTACATACATATATAAACCCCCCTTTTTAATACACATTAAGCTGTATAGATTGTTCTCCACCTTCCTTTTCTCCTTGACAATTATTTCATATCAGTGTGTACAGATACCCCTGACATACTTAACCACATGTGATATTTTATTACATGAAGGAGCTATAACTAATTTCATATTGTGAAATTGAAAGATTCTTTTTGTTTTGGTTTGTTTTACTGTCTCATTCATTGGGTCTTCTGCTAGTTTGTTTCTAGATAAAATGCTACAACAAATATTCTCCTATGTCTTCCTAAACACATCTGCAGGTGTGTCTACAGAATAAATTTCTGAAAGTAAAATTGCTGGGACAGAGGATATATAATTTTCTGTTTTAATAAATGTTAAAAACCGTCTTTCAAAGGAATCACGACAATCTTCTATTGCAGCACTGATATGTGAATGTTTCTATTTTCCAACGATCTTTGTTTTGTTTTTTTTTTTTAAGACAGAGCCTCACTCTGTCTCCCAGGCTGGAGTGCAGTGGCATGATCTAGGCTCACTGCAACTTACTAATGGTTTCTCTTCTTTGTATATACTTGACCCAGTTCTGATTTTGACATATTTAAGCAGATAATCTTAAGAGAATATAATGTTACTAATATTTAGATAAGTGAAATCTTTCAAAGTGAAATGCAGCTCGCAAGCATCCTTCCTGTTTTTGAATTGACTCTCATCACCATTTGAAACAATGTAATTATTTTGAAGTTTATCATCAACAGAGTTGATATTTCCAAGTTAACTTTACTGTCATGTAATTAGTCATATTAAACCGTTTTTGTGTAAACAAGCAAAAATGCGCACATATTAACTGTAACTCTTAGGTGTTACAGAAAATTAAATTTGTGTGTCAAAATAATTATTATTGGCTAGACATGGTGCCTCACGCCTGTAATCCCAGCACTTTGGGAGGCTGAGGCAGACAGATAATAAGGTCAAGAGATCTAGACCATCCTGGCCAACATGGTGAAACCCCGTCTCTACTAAAAATACAAAAATTAGCTGGGCGTGGTGGCCCGTGCCTGTAATCCCAGCTATTCAGGAGGCTGAGGCAAGGAAATCGCTTGAACCTGGAAGGTGGAGGTTGCAGTGAGCCAGTATCGCACCACTGCACTCAGCCTGCTGAAAGAGCAAGACTCCATCTCAAAACATAAAAATGAAAATAAAAATAAAAATTAAAAAATGGCCGGGCGCGGTGGCTCACGCCTGTAATCCCAGCACTTTGGGAGGCTGAGGCAGGCGAATCACGAGGTCAGGAGATCGAGACCATCCTGGCTAACACGGTGAAACCCCCTCTCTACTAAAAAATACAAAAACAAATCAGCCGGGCGAGGCGGCGGGCAGCTGTAGTCCCAGCTACTCGGGAGACTGAGGCAGGAGAATGGCGTGAACCCGGGAGGCGGAGCTTGCAGTGATTCGAGATTGTGCCACTGCACTCCAGCCTGGGCAACAGAGCAAGACTCTGTCTCAAAAAATAAATAAATAAATAATAAAAAATATTATTTAGTTCTAGTCTTTGGTGCTATTTATTAAAAAGTATAAAGTGTATGTTATAATCCTAGCTATTAATGTTAATATTGAAGATTGAGATGAAGAGAGTAAAGGTAGAAGACTTTTTTAAAATTGACTTCCCTTTCTCCTTATCTTTCTTTACAAAACATTTAACTTACAAAAGATATGAGATAGCTCACACCAAATATTATAATATTATAACTGAAACGGAACTTACACATCATCTGCCCTAATAAAATCATTTTAAAGATGAAGAAATTGAGGCCAAGAGGCCACTGATTTGATTGTATGATACTCATTGTGCTTCTATCTTGAGAAAATAGGCATTCTGTGGCACAGAGTACCATTCTGGGGAGCAGCTTTCCTCATAATGGCAAATCTAGGATTTACGGTTTCTTATCTTAGTCCATTTTGTTCTGCTATGACAGAATAGCACAGACTGGGCAATCTATAAAGAACAGAAATTCTTTTAGTTCTGGAGGCTGTAAGTACAAGAACAGACACTTGCATCTGGTGTCTAGTGAGGGCCTCCTTGCTGCATCCTCACTTGGCAGAAGAGCAAAAGAGAGTAAACCCAACCTGAAATCTTTTTTAATAATGGCATTAATCCATTCATGACCGTGGGTTCCTCATGACCTAAACACCTCTCTTTAGGCCCCACTTCCCAACACTGTTGCATCACAGATTAAGTTTCTAAAACATGAATTTTTGGGGGACACATTCAGACTGTTGTCCACCTCAATTTTCTACAGTTTGAAGGCTCTCTGTATGAATAAGAGCATCTTAATTTGCAAATATAACCAAAAACATGTTAAATAGAATTTAACTGGGAGGCCATTAGGCTGAGATAGCTCAGCACCTTGGGATGCTAAATGAACAAACTGAAGAACAACGTAAACAGTAAAACAAAACTTAAGCTTTACCAATTAGAAACTTCCAACTACACTTTAGGGACTTTCCACTTTAACCAATCAAATATCTTCATTTTGCTTCCATGAATACCTTATAAAAGTTTTCCTTTTGCCCCCACCGCTACCCTCATTGAAGTGCTGAACCACTTGTGGTCTGTTGCTGCCCAGTTTATGAATTGCTATCTGCTCAAATAAACTCACTGAAACTTTAATATGCCTAAGTTTACCTTTTAACACACATGATCATGGCATTGCTAAAGACTGCCAAAGACCCTTAGGGGGGCCAATGCACATACACAAGAGAAAGCTCTCACTCTATCCTTTCTTGGCTTCATGGTGAATTCACCTCCGCTTCATAGCAGTTCTTTTTTTTTTTTTTGAGACAGAGTCTCGCTCTGTCACCCAGGCTGGAGTGCAGTGGCCAGATCTCAGCTCACTGCAAGCTCCGCCTCCCGAGTTTACACCATTCTCCTGCCTCAGCCTCCTGAGTAGCTGGGCCTACCGGCGCCCGCCACCTCGCCTGGCTAGTTTTTTGTATTTTTTAGTAGAGACGGGGTTTCACCATGTTAGCCAGGATGGTCTCGAACTCCTGACCTCATGATCTGCCCGTCTCGGCCTCCCAAAGTGCTGGGATTACAGGCTTGAGCCACTGCGCCCGGCCCGCTTCATAGCATTTCTTTAAATACAAGTTTAATTTTCTTTAAACTAGCATCTGAGAGACAGTATCAGTAATGTCATTTTTGAGGTTCTTCCTACGTAAGCCCAGGACTTTTGTTGTAATTACCCACAGAAATTCTCCTAAGCATAATCTAGATATGAAATTTTATTTTAGATGTTCTTAAAGAATTCTCCAAAGTCCTAGTCTATAGGCAAGAGTTCATTGAGAGAAACTATGCCTATTCATTTCATTCAAGATCTTGCCCTCTTTAGGTTATTTTATCTAGAACTCTTCAATGTAAAATGGAGGTAGTCCCCAGTTGATGACATGTTCACATACCCATTCATCAAGCTGATGTCTCTCCTATTCATTTCCATCTTCTAGAGAGGCAGGGCTACCTGAACAAATAGCACTAAATCCCATTAGTACTACTTTTTACTCCATAATAACATCTGCAGTGAATTTAGCTTCCACTGACATGTAGGATGATGTATGAGTCATTGAACAGCAGAAAGATATGCTCCTGGCTTCTGTGTAGAGAAGATGACTTTAAATCCTCGGGTTAGCTATTTCCTCTTTTGTAGGAGAAAAATGAGTGGACACACAAGGAATGAATAATCTCCATCTATTTTCAGTTCTAACAGTGGAGATTATACACACACACAAACTCACACATACACACATAAAGAGAGAGCTTTCAATACATCAGCAAGAAGAGCAGGGCAATTTTCACTGATTGTAAGTAAACATGTCCCATTGTTGGAAGTGCTGTTCTGATTCTGACAGATCTATACCTTGTGCTTTCTACAGAACTTTCTTGGCAAAATTCGAGGAATTAAACTGTCTCCTGTTTCTCTGCTTTCCTGTTTATTATTTTTCTTTGTTCAAAGAAAGCATTTATTAAGGTTTCATTGGATTTTTAAATAAATACTGTGCCAAACTATGCTACTTGATGGGTAGAATAACAAATTTTATTTGCCAGTGGCACTTTAGGAACAGATTTCTTCAGAGCTATAGGAAGACATTGCAGCAGAGGGAAAAGGATTGGGCCCTGAAAAAGGTAGGCCTTACACTGAACCCAATCTCTGTTATTTACTAGTCGTGTCACCTTGAACAAATCAGTTAACCTCACTGGGAATAAAAATTCTTCCAACCTGGAAGAGGGGTGGGAAGGATTAGGGACAGCATGTAAAGTTCATTATACATAGTAAATTTTCAGTAACAGTGCTATTATATGGTAATCTCATGCTCCCGTGCTTAGAGCCTGTGGGACAACTGACATCCCATTCATATTAATTAACACTTGAGTTACACTTTCTGGACCAGCTCACTCTGACTTCCCTCAATAATTCCCTCAGTTATTGCTGGAAATTCCCAAGGCAATGGTGTTGAATTTGAACTAAGAAACAAGTCCACACGTGTTCCTCCACTTACCAATGTTCTACACCCCTGCTTCTTCTGCCAGTGACTTCCATGGAAACACACTACCCCATCAGGCCCAGCCTCCACTGATACTTGTTCTAACTCTGGTTGCCAAAAACACAATGCAGGATGGAGTGATGAAGAGGAAGAACATGGCAGTAGTTGGGACTCTTGGGTTATAACAAAAGAATTCAATACAAACTTGTTCATACAAAAAGACATGTATTAGTGCGTATCACAGAAGTCATTAGGCTATTTGGCTTCAGAAACAATTCAACCCAAGAATTCAGAGTCCAACAGGACTTTAACTCTTCCCATCCTCTCCCCTGCTTTTCTCTCTGTAGATTTCACTGACAAGTAAGCATTTTCCAAAGGGTAGTTCCATAGCTTCAGGATTAAATCATCTACATCCTATGTATAAAAAACACGGACTTACTCTTTATCACTTGTTTCAACAAAAAAATCATATAAATATGTCCCATTTGGCTTGTTTCCATTTGTTCATCTGTCTGTGAACTAATCAGTGTGAACAAGAAGAGATCCACGTTTGGGTCCTAAACCCTAAACCCCTGGATCTGTAATATGTTGTCAACTCCACCCAAACTCCACTGATCATGAGTGGGATACGTTCCCTGAGATGTCTTTACCAGAATTGTGAGTTGAGGCTGGACAGGAAAAAGTATATATGTCCACTTAAATTGGTACTCTTAGCACCTTGAACTATAATGCTTATGCCAGTATAAAGTCTTACAAAGTCTTTTATCAATACAACTGTTCAGTCTGAAGCTCTAAACCCTATTTCTATGCAAACCCATATCCAGTCCCTAGGCCAGCAGGGGCACAAATGTTATCCTAACCAATCAGACCATTGCTCCCTTCTCTTCTATTTCTAGTTTCCTTTGAACTGCCATACACAAAATTTCCTTGAGCCAAAAATATACATCCCCTGTGTATCTCAACCAATGGTTGTATACTAAAAGTGTGTCAATTGTCAATCAGTTGGGCAAATATTAAAAGAGTTGGGGCTGATTTAGGCTCTGCTTCACCATCATCCCTTTATTATTATTGTTGTTGTTATTTTAGATGGTTGATTTTCCTAGCTCCACATTTTTTTCTATTGTATGTAATATCAGGCATGGAGGTTTACCTAAAAATCTTAGCAACATCTAGGGAACCTGAGGAAGTGAGAACAATTGCTTATAGAGGCACGGGTGATATAATTATTAATATAAAGACAATAGCCACCATTACTGTGAATTAAGCTCCTGGATAGGAGGTTATCATATGGATACCTGTGCAAGAGGAGTGCAGCATTATGAAAGTGACTTAAGTCACTGATACTTGTTCTATCACCTCTGTACCAGGCTTCCATTTCACTTGGGAAACAGAAACTCAAGAGGCTTGCCTGGCTTCTCTTTCACCTTCAGACATAGAAGAGAAGCAATATCAGCTACATTTACATTGCACCTGACTCCTAAATCACAGTGTAAGGTGTTACAGTGGATAAGTACAAGAGAGACTAGGAAGAAAATTCTCTCTCTTCTGCATTCTCAGAGATAATATTCCCAAGCCAAAGAGGAAAATTGAGCTCAGTCAGTGGACTATTTAACAAGGACTACATTTTATTTCCCAAAGGCTGAATTCCATTGACTTAGAAAAAGACTTAATCCATGATATGATTGCTTTCATAACAATGTTCTTTTCAGTGACCATAGTATACGAATCAGAAGCTTCAGACAGTGCGAACTCAAATTCCAACAGAGTGTAACTAGTGATGGCAACAGAATTTGATATGACCTCCTTATTCAATAGGCTCTATTTACCTTATACTTCAAACAGGAACCTTCCCTCCAGGCGTAGAAACTTGGAAATGCCCTTTTCAATAGGGCTATTTTGTAAGAAGGTGAAAACAGACTCAACTAAGTTCCTCAGCTGTGTCTGATTCTACCACAATTATAAAGGCATAGTAAAGTTTATTTATACATTTAGAAATGCCAGAATCAGAATAATGAGATTATTTCATTTGAGGGATTTGGTTTTTTCCATCTCGGACATCTCAATATACAAACAGTAGTTTTTGGTCTTGTTGTAAAATATAAACTCTAAATTTAAATGTATTTCATAAGAATGGAGGAAGAAATTACAGTTTATAGAATAAATAGATTCTCTAGCTGTCTGTTTGATTAGAGAACTCCAAGACCTCTGAAAGTTCTAATTCTTCGTAGATATTTTGCAATCAATAATTTGAATAAAATTTATGCTCAACTTAAATGTAATTGCTTATGTATTGGAAATTATCAATAGAACATACTCAAAACATTTTACTTTTAATGGCATGTGTAACTCCAAAATTGTAAACACGTGGTTAAGAAAATGTTGATATATATTGTCAGGAATAACCGAAAGCCTAAATTCTTGGCCATGCTTGGTTACAAGAAGAAAATCTCAGAGCCTTTCATAATTGGCCTCTTGTTCCTGACAAAATATCTTAATCATATTAACTGAGAGTTCTCAATCCCCTGAATGCTTTTACAATTTAACGGGGCTGAAAGTATTACATCAGCAATTATTTGTTGGTTTTTTGTCACATGGATGTGAATGCGGTATATATTTAACAATACGCAATTTTAAAAACTGAGAGTCATTTCTTTAAGAGATGATTGATGAGCAGTTTCACAGAAATCTGCTTAGGCAATGTGGCGGCAGTCAGAATCAAATTTTTAGTTGATTGACCCAGTGCCCAAAAGTTTTAGCCCTTTGGTGAAATGCCCAGGTTAAATGGCCATTTGACTGAAATACACGGCTGAAAGCATTAGGGATTTGGCAAAGCAACAAGATTGACAGCATGACACTCTCACATACATAAAAGAGGCAGAATAAAAAGATACATGTTGTTGGCTTTCCATCCAAAACAGAATTTTAGTCTCAAGTGGAAGGACAGCCAGTGCTTTCCCAGAGATAAAAAGGAAGCATCGTCTCATTCCCCTAAATGGAGTCATTGTTTAACATACACAGATGCAACACCACCAAACACACAAACTTACAGGCCAACAGAGGAAATGATTAAAGTTCTGGCCCCAGGACACAATTGCACACAGCCTCTTATTTTTATTTATTTTATTTTCTCTTAGCTGATTCACACATTGTAACACTGTAGCCAATGAGTCTTCAATGTCTTTTGCAAACCCCCTGGTTAAATTGGCAATACCTTTGACAAAGCTTAAATGGCTTGACAGCATTAATTTGTTCTTTTATTTTTTTAGTTGTCTGAATGGCTGATTGCCAGGAATCAATCATAACACCATGTGGCCAACCTAATATAGTAATTATTCCAAAATAGGAATTGCATGACAAGTTTATTAGTAACTAGTCTACAAACAACCCATTCTTGCAACCACAGACTCATCTCCAAGATAGAGGTAGTGCTTGGTATTTTCTGAAATTAATTACTTCACTTTAGTGATGGGATTGGGTTTTTTTTTTTCATATTCAAATTCATTGATCTATGTGCAGTCTTTATCAATTCTGTTTAACTACTTTCTTTTGGTTTCTATTGTTTTTGTCTATTAGATTTTAAGTGTACTCAGTTGAACACTTAGAGTGCTTTTACATAGTTTTTGTTTAGCCCTTTTCACTTTTAGAAAAAAAAAAAGCACAGCTCGCTGCCAGCATTCATTTAATTTTACATAAACACGCTCTTTGAAGCTGAGGCTAATCTGACTGATCTTCATTGCGAAAATAAAATACAAAAACTGTACTTGGAGTTATTCATAAACAGAACTAATGTCAGAATCATCTATTTTTGAATAATCTGGTTTATCAAATAAATCTTTGGCCAACTACTGTTTGAGAATGATGGTAACATCACACATAGGGACGCTACATTTTCTAAAATTTGATATTTTCAGCAATAAAGAATTACTATACTTTTTAAATGGAAATACAACTGCTAAAAACAAAATGCTATTAATAGAATGATGTCTTTTGTTTCCAAAGTCAACACTAAAGCAATGTGAAAATAATAATAAAAGTGAGATAGTTCATGGCAAAGTTATCTCAGGGTAAATGCTGCAGCCACAAGGGGCCACCAGTGAGTATTCTAGGGGCAAAAGGGAAAAGGGTTAATTAAAATAGACTATAAAATTGTGAACCTTCCCCTCAGTAAGGTTTTAGCTATCTTCATGGTTGTTTGTTTGTTTGTTTGTTTATTTGAGATGGAGTCTCACTCTGTCACCCAGGCTGGAGTGCAGTGGTGTGATCTTGGCTCACTTCAACCTCTGCTTCCCGGGTTCAAGCGATTCTTCTGCCTCAGCCTCCCAAGTATCTGGGACCACACCTGGCCAATTTTTGTATTTTTAGTAGAGATGAGGTTTTACCATATTGGCCAGGTTGGTCTCGAACTCCTGACCTCGTGATCCACCTGTCCCAGCCTCCCAAAGTGCTGGGATTATAGGCATGAGCCACCACACCCAGCCTGTCTTCATAGATTTTGATAAAAAGTGTTTTCAAAGTCATTTGCAGCAAATAAATAATTTGTAATATCTGTATTATTTTCCTCTTTCATCTGAGAGTTATTTAGATTAGTGACTTTAATATTTATTTTTGGCTTAACTATTCTTACTAATTTTTTTGTATTTTGAAAATAAAGAATATATAAATATTTTAATAAATGACTTATCTTCATTAAAGTATACTATACACACAGGAAAGAGAAGAAATCATGAGGGCCCAGCTTATTGAACTTTGTTACTTTATAACAACATAAATGTGTCTGTATAACCATGACTTATGTCAAAACACGACATCAAAGACTTCCCCCTTCTCTCCTCCCAAGGGTAGCCAGTATTCTGACTTAAAACACCATTCAGAACCTTATGTAAATTGAATTACACAATATATATTTTATGTATCTATCTTCTTCTGATATTAGTTATCGATTGATATTAGTTGTTGCTTTAAACTGTACTCTGTTCATTTTTATGGCTTTGTAGTATTATGTTGCATGAATTAAACAAAATGCATTTCATTTGACATTGATGGGCATTTCTGCTGTTTCCTTTCTTGGAACTATTTCAAATAAGGTTGCTATGAATATTCTTGTACATGTGTTCACATTAAAGTGTGAATAAATTTGTTTTGGCTCTATACCCACAAATGAAATTGCTGTGTCAACTTTTATAGAAAACACTGAAATGTTCTCCAAGTGATGGTGCTACTTTGCCCTCTGCAATAAAATGAGTTATCCGTTGCTCTTTATTTTCATATTCACTTTTTACTTGCATTTTTTCAATTTTCATTATTCTAGAGCATATGTAATGTTTTCTTATAGAAGTATTAATTTGCATTTTCCCAAAGGACTTAGTGAGGTTGAGGACTTTTTAAAATACTTATGGGATGCCTGACTGTTCTGTTTTGTAAAATTGTTATTCAGTTTTCTTGCTTATTTGTCAATTGAGTTGTCTCTGTTATTCTTATGGATTTGAAGTATTCCATGTGTGTGACAGAGAGAGTGCAAGAGAGTGTGTGCCTGCAAAGGACAAAAATACTTTGTTATATTTTTGGCAAACATATTCTTTCACTCTGTGACTTTTGTTTTACTCTCTTTATGTCTTTTGATGAAGAGAAGGTCTTGAGCCAAATGTATACCATTTCATCAATACTTTATGGTTTCCACTTACATGTACTTTCAAAGAAATCTTCATCTCCTTCAAAGACATATAAATATTTTTTTCTGTTGGTATCTTCTAGATGCTTTATTGTTTTGCCTTTTGCATTGAGATGATGTGGGGTAGGGGTCCATTTTTATTTTTCCAATTGAATATCCAATAGATTATGCACCATTAACTGACAAGATTGGAGTAGGAGATGGGACTTTGAAGGCTGGGCTCAGACACTGGACCAAATTAAGGACTATCTAAAACAGGTTGAGCAGAAACAGTTTTCCATAAGACATGCCCACCATGATGCCATGTTAGTTTACCATTGCCATGGCAATACCCAGAGGATATCACCCCTTTCCATGGCAATGACCCAATGACCCAGAAATTATCACCCTCATTCTAGAAATTTCTGCATAAACTACCCTTTAATGTGCAAATAATTAAAAGTGGGTCAAATATGAGTGCAGAACTACCTCTAGGCTGCTATACTGGGCACATTTCTTGTGGAGTAGACCTGCATCGTAAGAAGCGGTAGATCTGTTGCAGCTGTGCATTGCCACTTTAATAAAAGTTGCTGTTTAACACCACCTGGTCACACTTGAATTCTTCCCTGGGTGAAGCCCAGAACCCTCCTGGGCTAAGCCCCAGTTTAGGAGCTTGCCTGTCCTGCAACAAGATTATTGTTTCCTTACTGCTGAGTGGTGCCATCGTCATCATAAATGAAATATCCATTTATGTACAGATCTGGTCCTTGACCCTCCATCTGGTTAAGTGGTCTCTTTTTTGGTTAAGTGGTCCTTCTACCACTTTTAGCATTATTTAATTTCTACATTTAATATCTTCTGGAACATCTTGTAGAATAAGTTCTTCTCTTCATTTTATTTTCATCTTACATTTCCATATACATTTTAGAATCTGCTTGTCAAATTCCAGCAAATTTTGTTGGGACATTTTTTGGATTGCATCAAATCTTAAAATCAGTTTGAGTAGAATGGGCTATACAAGATGAACATGGTATATCCCTCCCTTTATTTAGGTTTTTATTAATTTCTATTTATGTTTTATAGTTTTCTTTGTGTTGACATACTGCACGTTTCATAAGTTTTGTTCCCACAAAATTGATGTTTATGCAATTGTTAATGTACATTCTTAAAATGCAACTTACTGATTATTACTGATATATGGGAATATCAGAATTTAAAATTTTTACCAGGTATTCATTAACTTTGTTATACACATATTTTCATTTTTCTGTATGCATTATCATGTTGTTTTCTAAAATGATTTCATTTCTTCTTTCTAATATATATGTACTACATAGGTCTTCAGAGCAATTTAAAACTGAAGAGATGATTGTGGGCATCCTGTGTCTTGTGGGAACTCTTTCAATATTTTACCATTAAATAAAATATTTACTGACTATAGAAAAGCTTTAATGGAATTAGGTAAAATTCATTTTACTCAAGTTTGATAAGAATTTTTATTATGAACAGATATTAAATTTGATGTGTGAATTTAGTACATCTTCTCAGCTGATTATGTTTTTTAAAAATCCTTTATTCTGTAAATATTATGAATAAAACAAGCCTGTCTTTGTGATGTATCACCATTTTTTATAATGCTATCATTATTATTATTACTTCACCATATTGAATCTATGTTTGTGAGTCTGATTGACCTATAATCTTCCTTTCCTAGAATTTCCTTATGAAGTTTTAGTGTGAGGATATGCCGGTCTCATATAATGGGGTAGTAAAAAAAATTCCTTTTTTTCTATTCTCTGAGTTTATGTAATATTGACATTATTTCTTACTTAATATTGGACACAATTTATCATGATTGGGGTCTGGAATTTTCCTTTATAGAAACATTTTTCAATAAAGATTTAATTTCTTTCATAATTTTAGAAATAGTTTTGATAATTTATTCTTGTGTCAGATTTAAAAAATTGTATTCTCATAATTTATTGGCTTATAATATCTTCTTATTGCTGTTTCAATATCAACTTCATCTGCAGTGAAGACACATTTTTAACTTTGGCATTATTAGTGCCTCCCTATCTTTTTTAAAATAATGGATGATCAATATTGCTGAATTTTATCAATTCTATTAGCTTTTCCAAAGAGTTAGCTTTCAATTCCCTTGTTATTTGTTTTTCTATTTCTTATCTTACCTGCATCTATTGTTCGCACTTCTTTCTTTCTTCTTTTTAAACTTAATTTTCAGTTCTAGAGATAGAGGCTCAGTTCATGAACCTTCAGTCTTTTTTTTCTTTTCTTTCTAAGATACAAATTGAAGGGTAAAAGCTTCCTTCTTAAAGCGTTAATTTAGTTTAATTACACAAGTTCTGAAATGTAGTATTTCTATTTTCATGCAATATAAATTATTTCTAATTTTATTTGTAATTCATTTGTTATTTAGAAGTATGTTGCTTAATTTCCTAGTATGGGGATTATCAAGTTATCTTTCTTCTCTTTATTTTTAGCTTAATTTTACTCTTGTCAGAGAACATTTTCTGTATAATTTCAGTAATTTGAAATTTTTTGAGTCACATTTTCTGGTCCAACATGTGGTCAGTTTTATCAAATGTTCTGTGTGCTATTAAAAAGAATGCATATTATACAGTTACTAAGGGCAATTAAGTCACAACTTAAAACATCATTTGGTCAAATTTTAAAATCATGTTTAAATCATTTATCATGGATAAATTTTTTTCTGATTATTCTATCAATTACTAAGAGAGATACATTAAAATCTCCTACTATCATCATGCATTGCCTGTTTTTGTTCAGTTATTTTTTGCTTAATATATTTTTAAACTGTTGTATTAGTTGCTCTTGAATAAATTAGTATTGTTCTAACTTCCCAGCAAATTAAAATTTATCAAAGTGAAATATCCTTTTTTAATATTCAGTAGTTTTTTTATCTTAAATTCTTTGTCTAATAATAATTTAGTTTAATTGTGTATTTTCTACAACCTTTTTTTTAAAATTCATTTTGTGTCCCCATAGCTAAAGCACATCTCTTGTAAGCTGTGTATAATTAGGATTTGTTTCTATTCAGTTGGAAAACATTTGCTTTTCAAAGTATTTAGTTCTTTCACATTTAGTGTAATCAGTAATGTACTTGAGTTTAAATTTACAATATAACTTTTTTCTATTTCTTTGAACTGCCTTATGTTGCTTTTTCTCTTATTTCTGGCCTTTTAAAATTCATTTAGAAAAGGAAAAAAAATTTAATTATTTAATTTTTTTCATCCTATTAGCTTGGTAATTATACATACAATTACACAGTACTCTCTCAAGGTCACCCCAAAGATTAGAACATGAATTCTCAAATTCTAATATAAATTATTATTTTTACCATTTCTCTGTTAATAGATATGCCTTAGGAACCTTAGACCACTTGCCTTCTCCCCATATTATGTGCTACTATTTTCATGAATTTTAATTTTCTTTGTCATTTATTATTTGATTTTCTTTGTCACTGTTATTATTAATATTGCTTTATACATGCAATATTCATTTAGATATCTCAAGTCTTGACCCTTTTCACTGCTCTTGGTTCTCTCCCTCATATCCATGCTAACAACCAAAATCATTTTTCTTCTGCCTAAAGATGCCCTTTATTGTTTGCCTCCATGTGTCCATCTGCTGCTGATTCTTTCAGCTAACATTTGTCTGAAAATGTCTTAAGAATGAAGGATTTCATTTTCTGAAATATATTTTCACTGAAAACAAAATTTGAAGTTGGTAGTTACTGCTTTCATTATCTGAAAGATGTCATTCCATTGTCTTTTGGCTTCCATTGTTTTCTGTTGAAAAGTCAGTTTTTTGTTGAGGGACAATTTCTGCTTTGTTTCACAAGTCCCTTTTTACTTCCTCTTTTCTTCAATATCCATTTAAGTAAATGTTTATAATTTTTTTTCTGATGAAATCCTTAGTATGTCTTTTCTTTTTTCAGGCTGAACTATGTCTGACATGATGTCATTACCTAATGTGTACATTTAATAATGCCACTGTCTGTTGGTTGATTCTCTTGTTTTGTTGATGTATTGTCTTGTTTCCTATATACTTGGTTATTTTTGTTTGAGTGCTAAAAACTCTGCAAGAAAAACTATAAAGATAATTTGATGCTGGGTGTGGTGGCTCATGCCTGTATCCCAGCACTTTGGGAGGCTAAGGCTGGTGGATCATTAGAAGTCAGGAGTTCGAGACCAGTCTGGCGAACATGGTGAAACCCCATCTCTACTAAAAATACAAAATTAGCTGGGTGGTAGTGGTGCATGCCTGTAATCCCAGCTACTCGGGAGGCTGAGGCAGGAGAATTGCTTGAGCCTGGGAGACAGAGCTTGTGGTGAGCTGAGATCATACCACTGCACTCCAGTCTGGGCAACAGAGTGAGACCCTGTCTCAAATAAATAAATAAATAAAATAATTTGAGGATCTGTGTTCTTTAGAGCAGAAGCTGGCAAGCTTTTTCTGTGAAGGCCAGGTGGTAAACACTATTGATTACAGGCTTTATGGTTTCTGTTGCAACTGCTCAACTTTAACATCATAGTGTGAAAAGTATTATATAAAATATGGAAATAAATGCATGAGTCTGGCTATGTTCCAATAAAGCTTTATTTTAAACAGTCATCTGGCTGGATTTAGCTTAAGGGCTGCAGTTTGCTGACGCCTCATTCTAGAGAGAATTTACTTTTGTCTCTGATAAATTGATAATCTAGGTGCACTAGCAATCTGATGCTACCTTATTCCAATAAGAAATTGAGATAATTCAAAGCTAGACTTCTGTCCTCATGAAAGCTGATCTGTATTCACTCATCTAAATCTGTATTGATTAGAACAGGGTTTCTCAAACCTGGCACTATTTTGGGCCAGATAATTCTTTGTTGTAGAGGGTTATCCTGTACACCTTACAATTCTGATAACAAAAAAAGTCTCCTTTGATGGCCAAACAGCCCTGGGGGCAACAAAATTGCCCCTAGTCAAGAACCACTGGCCTGAGGGTCCCTTTGATGGTCAGATCTACCTCCATTTATTATTTTCTAGGTGTTCCTCATGCTATACACCTTGAAAACTCTGCTCAGGTTCTCAACTTTCAGCCACCTCTTTAAGAATGGGATGACTACTTTAGTGTAAACTCACCCCAAATATTCATCTCATCTCTTTGGATTTTCTTCTCCTGTGCTTTGGCACACTTTTGTTTTCTAATACACATTTTCTATGTTCTATTTTAGATTTTTTTTCAAGTTTAGTAGTCTGCTATTACTATAAGTAGAACACCCAATATATACCAATATATAACATCTTTTTTTTTTTTTTTTTTTTTTTTAGATGGAGTTTCACTCTTGTTGCCCAGGCTAGAGGGCAATGGCACCATCTCAGCTCACTGCAACTTCCGCCTCCCGAGTTCAAGTGATTAGCTGGGATTACAGGTGCCTGCCACTATGCCCGGCTAATTTTTTTATATTTTTAGTAGAGATGGGATTTCTCCATGTTGGCCAGGCTGGTCTTGAACTCCTGACCTCCGGCAATCTGCCTGCTTCAGCCTCCCAAAGTGCTGGGATTACAGGCATGAGCCACTGCGCCAAGCCATATAGAGCACTTTTAATGGACTTTGTTTCCTAAATTGTCTTTCATTAATTATAATTGGCAGTGGAAAAAAAAATTGGTAGATTCTTAACAGATTCCAGTTACACTAAATGTCAAATTTATTTTAACCTTTCTGTGTACATTAGTCAGTTAATTCTTATGTCATTATCCAACTTAAAATCAAATTATTAATTTCCATGGAAAAAAATAGACTACGTGCTAGGCTTTTCAAAGTCAATTTGGAAATCTAATCTTGATATAATTTATTTATTAATCATAATTTAGTACTAAAATAAAACATGCATATTATTTAAAGATATTAAATTTTGTAATGGATAAAATGATTTAAGTAGAAATTTTAAGAAAATCAAGCTTTAGTTTTTTCCTAGAATAGTGAATTTGTTGTAGTTTTAATTATGTCATTATCAAGGACTTAATATGTTCAATATACCTGGGTCTTTTATTGACAACCTATGTGACATTGATCTATTTGCTTAGTCTTTCTGGGTCTTAGTTTTATTTCCATAAAATAAGTGCTAGCAAATATTTTCTGAACACAATTTGTGCACGGCATTGGTTTAAGTATTTACATTTATTAATTTGAGTAATGCTTATAGTAACCATATGAGTTTGCCACTATTAATATGCCCACCCTTCAGATAAAGAAACTGATTTAATAAAAATAAATGTACTGCTTACATTTGATATAACATGATTAAAGATTAGAGTTGGAGATCCGGCACGATGAATTCCATTTAACTTATAAAGTTACTGTTAAACAGCTTTACTTGTATGTAACTCTGTAAAACGAATTGTAACATACATTAAAACTAATGTTGTCAAATATCTTGCTCAGTGATATTTTAGATGACCATTTTCCTGAAATGTTTGGATGTGCCCATATATCCCATTTAAAACTACTAACGTATTTTATTGCTTTTAGATTTAGCCAATCAATATCAAGATAGTACTTACATCCTCTTAATCAAATTTGCTTTTCCAAAACTAGGTATTTTAAAAATAATATTCTGTGATATGTCATCTGCAATTGGCCACCTGTAATCCTGTGCATGAACTTCAACCAACTCCAAAAGAAAAAACACTGCTTTAATTTTCTCTACCCTCAAAGGGTTGGTCAACTTCCAAGAATCAGATTGATAAATCATAAAACTATATTTTAAAACATTCATTTCCTCACTAAAATTTTACAACACAAATCATTAAAAACTTGTGTATGTGTATTGAATGGCTAACCTATGTTTGTGGTATAAAAGTAAAAGGGTATCCAGTGAGAAGTAAGATTATAGCCTATCTCCTTCTCCAGATAGAGTTCCCTTCCTTAGATTCCACTACTGGATATTTGGCAAGCATTTGAGAAAAACTATAGTAACTAATTTTGAAGTAGCATTTTTCTTACAAGAATCATATTCTATCTTACATATAGTGTATCATAGCTTTTCATAGTTTCTTAACATACTTATTCTTTAATCTAATAATCATTTGCTCAATGGCTAATAGTTTCAAGGTGATGTTTAAGTCAATAGTTTTAAATTTAATGCATATTAAATTCACAAGAAGATTTTTAAAGAATACTTTATTACGCAGCCAAACCAACTAAGTTGAAATTTTGGAGATGAAACGTTGAGGCATTAATCAGAAAATTTCAGATTTAAAAAAGGATTTTAAACTCTCCAGTGGATTCTAATGCACACCAGATTAAACATGGAGCCCAACACCCAACAGTGGAATGTATAAAAATATATTTGGCACCAGATTTTTTCTCAAGTTGCTAATAATTAAGTGGGTAAAATATCCATGGTGTATTATAATGTTTAAAAACTGGCTATCTGAACAGAAAGCCCTCATTTGTAGCATTTGCTGATTTTCATGGTTTAAATATGTTCATCACGCCAGATTTAAAGCTTGCAACATAACTCACTGAATGCAGAGTTGGGAAGAAATGCAAAACAGCACACTATTACATGGTATTTCTACCACTCAGATATAATAGATTGTAGAAATAACCTCAAAATCACAAATAATAATAAAACAGAGTAAAAGAATTAGGAAATAATGAGGTTTAATTATTTGTCACACATATTTTAATACAATTTATTTGTCAGTTTAAATATATTTATATAATCTTTAATAATGGCAATATTTACCAGTTAGCTCAAAAAATCCTCCGAAGTTTAAAATCAGTTTTGCAAGGCTGTACAAGTGAGCTCTGACAAACCAGCACCTCTAATACATAGTAATATGTGAACTATAATAGATACTAGAAAGAAAATAAGCACCATGGAATCATATTCTCTTCTTTGCTCCTGAAAACCACTTCACAGAGGTGATAAAGTGCATATTACCCTCTCTTTTATTGGTGAGGCTATAAAAACTCCCAGAGATCTCAATTTTCCTCTTCCGGAGTAAGCCACAGATCTGAACCAGATCACTGCCACATGATTCCCATTCACTGTCTTTACCAACGAGTCTTCTAAGCATCATCCTAGAAACAAAAAAATAGAAATATGGGAACTAAGTTTTAAAAAGGATTCTAATTATTGACATATCTATATTTAAAATTTGTCCATACTAATCCTCACTAATCATTGAGCTGATTTCCCTTTAATGATGAAGCTTAGAATAATATTTCACACAGAAGCTCCCTGCATTATTAACTAATAAACATTCACCAAGCACTTACCTTATATGCTGCTTGAGACATAAGGGTAGCAAAAGGAATACAAGCTTTGATGTCTACACTCAAGAAGCTTTCAGTCTTATTGATCCCCAAAATAGCAAAAACTCAATGCAAGCCAATTCATTTTAAATAAAGGTACTAACTTTGAGTGTGAGGAAAAATTCTAGCAAGCCAGAGAATGCTCAAGATGTTGTGTATAATGAAGGAGAGAAGACTAGAGTTGGACCTTCAAAAATGGATAGATGTCTATCCTAAAGGGAGAGAAAAATTATCTCAGACAGCATAAGACTTCTTAATTTCCTCAATTCTCACACCTGCTTGTTTTGGAATTGCATTAGGGCTCAGCCCCGGCACACCTGTCTGATCACTCAATGGTTATGACTATGCAGATCTTACTGAATAATGACAAAAGGTTGGTCTGAATCAACTTGGTTTGCCTACAGAGTTGTGTGGCTACAAGCAAAAATATTCCCCACTTACTTTCACCTTTGATAATACTGGGAAATATTTATTTGTGCTTTTATTGAAAATACATTTTCCAGTAAAGGCGTCCTAATTGTGAATAGTGAGTCACATCTCTACACTCCTTTACCTATGTTTTTAACACTCTCTTTGATTTCAGATAGGTATATAGCAGAGAGATGGGGACAGGAAAGGGCTTGGGATCGAACAGAACAGCACAGTTCTTAGGTACATTGGAATTCTATAATGCTAGATATAATGTAGCCAAGGTGAAAACTAAAGTCACCAAATTCCCAAAGCACATTTTAAAGGAGGGAAATAATGCAATTTTAAAAAGTTTTCAAGCTGGGGCCAAGATGGTTGATTAGAAGCAGCTGCAGTCTGTGGCACTCATAGAAAGGAAAAAAAAAATGGGGCACATAAATACAGGACCTTCAACAGATATCCAGGTACTTGCATTGGGACTGATCAGAGAAACAACTCAACCCATGGAGATCAAAGAAAAGCAGGGTGGGGTGACAGCCCACTGGGGAGCAACACTGAGCCAAGGGAACCTCCCACCCCCAGCCAAGGGAAGGGGCGAGTGATTGGGTGACCCCAGGAAACCACGCTTCTCCCACAAATACTTGCAACCCATGGATCAGGAGGTCCCCTTGTGGGTCCACGCCACCAGAGCCTTGGGTTCAACACACAGTGCTGTGTGGAGTCTCGGCAAAGCAGTTGCTCAGACACATACAGAGACCCAGGAGCTTTACAGGCTCCAGCCCTGGGATCCCTGCACGGGTGTGGGTAGTTCAGGCAAGGCAGAGGGTGTGTGCATACGCCTAGGAAGGGGGCTGAATCTAGGGGGCTGAGTGGCAACAGTCTGTGGACTCCACTTCCACAGCACCTCACAAGATGAGACCCACTGTCTTGGAATTCCACCCAGCTACCAGCAACAGGGTGGAGCCTGTCTGAGATGGAACAGAGTCCCCAGGGGATGGAGTGGACTGCCATCTCTGCTGTTTGCTCAATTCAGCCATTCCAGCCTGTGGGCTTTGGAGACTCCAAACGGTCCAGATGAGGAAGGGTCCCCCCAGCACAACACAGCTGCTTTGCCAGAATGTGGCCAGACTGTTTCTCCAAGTGGGACCCCAGTTGTTTCCTCCTTACTGTGTGGGACCTCCCAGTCAGGGCCTCCAGCTACCCCCACCTGCCTATATTCTATGGACAGAGCTCTGATACCTCCCTAGGAAGGGGTGGGACACCTCCCTGGTTGTTTGGATGACTCAACCATTCCAACCTGCAGCCTTTGGAGAGTTGAAGCCGACAGGAGCAGAGGCAGTTCCCCAGCACAACACAGCTGTTTGGTCAAGGTGTGGCCAGACTGCTTCTGTAACTGGAACTCTGATCCACTCCTCCTTGCAGGGCAGGTCCTCTCAGCCGGGGATTCCAGCCACCCTTTCCCATGTTCTATGGCCAACAGAGTTCTAATTTCTCCCTGGGATGGAGTGCCTGGGGGACAGGGCAGGCCACCACCTTGGCTCTTCCAGCATCTTAGCTGGTCCAGTCTGTGGGCCTTGGAGAGTCCAAAACAATCAGGGGTTAACAATCAGGATCCCCAACACAGCACTGCTGCTCTACCAAAAGACAGTCAGACTGCTTCTTTAAGTGAGTACTTGATCCCATTTCTCCTGACTGGGTGAGACCTCCCAACAGGTGTATCCAGCCACCTCCTACAGGTGTGTTCAGGCTGGCAACATGTCAGTACTCCACTGAAATGGAACTTTCAGAGAAAGGGACAGACTGCCATCTTTGCTGTTTTGTAGACTTCATTGGTGATACCTCCAGGTATGGGAAAAACCAAGGTGATAAGGATTTTTCCCCAGCAAACTGCAACAGCCCTATGGAAGAGTGGCCAGGCTAAAAAAGAAAGAAGAAAGAAAGAAAGAAAGAAAGAAAGAAAGAAAGAAAGAAAGAAAGAAAGAAAGAAAGAAAGAAAGAAAGAAAGAAAGA
>NW_016806966.1:745784-807329 GCF_001698545.2 Rhinopithecus bieti | reverse complement strand
AGGAAGGAAGGAAGGGAGGGAGGGAGGGAAAGAAAGAAAGAAAGAAAGAAAGAAAGAAAGAAAGAGGAAGGGAAAGAGAGAAAGAAAGAAAGAAAGAAAGAAAGAAAGAAAGAAAGAAAGAAAGAAAGAAAGAGAAGGGAAAGAAAGAAAGAAAGAAAGAAAGAAAGAAAGAAAGAAAGAAAGAAAGAAAGAAAGAGAGAGAAAGAAAGAAAGAAAGAAAGAAAGAAAGAAAGAAAGAAAGAAAGAAAGAAAGAAAGAGAAAGAAAGAGAGAAAGAAAGAGCAAAACCACAAAAACCAATCCTATCCAAAGGTCAAGAACGTCAAAGATCGAAGGTAGATAAGCCGACAAAGATAAGAACAAGTCAACGCAAAAACACTGAAAACTCAAAAAACTAGAGTGCCCCTTTTCCTCCAAATGACCATAACACCTCTCAAGCAAGGGCTCAGAACTGGGCTGTGGCTAAGATGGCTGAAGTGACAAATGCAGGCTTCAGAATGTGGATAAAAACAAGCTTTGCTGGGTTAAAGAAGCATGTTGCAACCCAATGCAAAGAAGCTGAAAATCATAATACAAGGAAAGAACTGACAGCCAAAGTAGTCAGTTTAGAGAGGAACATAACTGACCTGATAAAGCAGAAAAACACACTACAAGAACTTTTCAATGTAATCACAAGTGTTAAGAGCAGAATATAACAAGTGGAGGAAAAAATCTCAGAGCTTGAAGACTATCTTTCTGAAAAAGACAACCAGATAAGAACAGAGCAAAAAAATAAAAAGGAATGACCAAACCTCTGAGAAATACGGGATTATAGGAAGGGGTCAAGATGGCCAAATAGGAACAGCTCTGGTCTGCAGCTCCCAGTGAGACCAATGCAGAAGGTGGGTGATTTCTGCATTTCCAACTGAGGTACCTAGTTCATCTCATTGGGACTGGTTAGTAAGTGGGTACAACTCATGGAGAACTAGCAGAAGCAGGGTGAGACATCAGTTCACCCGGGAAGTGCAAGGAGCTGGGGGATCTCTCTCCCCCAGCCAAGGGAATGCTTGAGGTACGGTGCTACCAAGCCCAAGTACTAGGCTTTTCCCACTGTTTTTGCAATCCACAGAACAGGAGATTTCCTCATGAGCCTATGCCACCAGGGCCCTGGTTTTTAAGCACAAAACTGGGCGGCTGTTTGGGCAGGCACCAAGCTAGCTGCATGAGTTTTTTCCATACCCCAGAGGTGCCTGAAACCCCAGCAAAACAGAACTGTTCACTCCCTGGAAAAGGGGCTGAAGCCAGGGAGCCAAGTGGTCTCACTCAGCGGGTCCCACTCCCACAGAGCCCAGCAAGCTAAGAACCATGGGCTTGAAATTCTCACTGCCAGCACAGCAGTCTGAAGTTGACCTGGGACGACTGAGCTTGGTGGGAGTAGGGGTATCCGCCATTACTGAGGCTTTAGTAGGCAGTTTTACCCTGACAGTGCAAGGAGGTTGGGAGGTTTGAACCAGGCAGAATTCACCACAGTGTGGCAATGCAGCTGTGGCCATACTGCTTCTCTAGATTCCTTCTCACTGGGCAAGGCATCTCTGGAAGAAAGGCAGCAGCCCCAGTCAGGGGTTTACAGATAAAAATTCTCATCTCCCTGGACAGAGCACCTGAGGGAAGGGGTGGCTGTGGGTGCAGCTTCAGTGGACTTAATCTTTCCAGCCTGCTGGCTCTGAAGAGAGTAACTGATTCTGACAAGGGGGATTCCCCCAGCACAGTGCACCAGCTCTACTAAGGGAAAGACTGCCTCCTCAAGTGGGTCCCTGACCCCTGTGCCTCCTGACTGGGAGAGACCTCCCAACAGGGGTAGACAGACACCTCATATAGAAGAGTTCTGGCTGGCATCAAGCTGGTGCCCCTCTGGGACAAAGCCTCCAGAGGAAGGAGCAGACAGCAATCTTTGCTATTCTGCAGCTTCCTCTGGTGATACCCAGGTGAATGGGGTCTGGAGTGGACTTCCAGCAAACTGCAGCAGACCTGCAGAAGAGGGGCCTGACTGTTAGAAGAAAACCTAACAAACAAAAAGCAACAACATCAACATCGGCAAAAAAGACCCCCCCAAGAAAACCCCTTCCAAAGATCATTGTTCAAATTCAGGAAATGCAGAGAACCCCAGTAAGATACTCCATGAGAAGTTCATCCCCAAGACACATAGTCTTCAGATTCTCCAAGGCCAAAATGAAAGTAAAAAAGTTAAAAGGCAGCAAGAGAGAAAGGCTAGGTCACCTACAAAGAGAAGTCCATCTGACTAACAGCAGACTTCTCAGTGAAAACCCTACAAACCAGAAGAGATTGGGGGCCAATACTCAACATTCCTAAAAAAAAAAAAAAAAAAAAAAAAAATTCCAATCCAGAATTTCATATCTGGCCAAACTAAGCTTCATAAGTGGAGAAATAAGACAAGCAAATGCTAAGGGAATTCATTACCACCAGACCTGTCTTCCAAGAGCTCCTGAAGGAAGCACTAAATATGGAAAGGAGAAATGGTTACCAGCCACTACAAAACACACTGAAGTGCACAGACCAGTGACACTATGAAGCAACCACATAAAAAAGTCTATAAAATAACCAGCTAGCATCATGATGACAGGATCAAATCCACACATAGCAATAGTAACCTTAAATGTAAATGTGCTAAATCCATTTAATAAAATACACAGAATGGCAAGCTGGATAAAGAACAAAGACTCATTGGTATGCTGTCTTCAGGAGACCCATCTCACATGCAAAGACACATAATAGACTTAAAATAAGGGGATGGAGGAAAATTTACCAAGCAAAGAGAAAACAGAAAAAAGTAGGGGTTGCAATCTTAGCTTCTGACAAACTAGACTTTAAACCAACAAAGATCAAAAAAGACCAAGAAGGGCATAACATAATGGTAAAGGAGTCAATTCAACAAGAAGAGCTAACTAACCTAAATATATATGTGCCCAATACTGGAGCACCAAGGTTCATAAAGCAAGTTCTTAGACAAGAGACTTAGATTCCCAAACAACAATACTGGGAGACTTTAACACCCCATTGACAATATTAGACAGATCACTGAGACAGAAAATTGACAAGATAGTCAAGACCTAGACCCAGCTCTAGATCAGATGGACCTGACAGATATCTCCACCAAAAGACAGAAGTCTCTACCCCAAAACAACAGAAATATACATCCTTCTCGTCCCCATACGGCACTTGTTCTAAAATTGATCACATAATTGGAAGTAAAACACTCCTTAGCAAATGCAAAGTAACTGAAATCATAACGAACAGTCTCTCAGACCACAACACAATTAAATTAAAACTTAAGGTTAATAAATTCACCAAAAACCATACAACTACATGGAAATTGAACAACCTGCTCCTGAATGACTTTTGGGTAAATAATGAAATTAGGGCAGAAATCAAGAAGTTCTTTGAAACTAATGAGAACAAAAATACAATGTACTAGAATCTCTGGGACATAGCTGAAGCAGTGTTAAGAGGGAAACCAAATGCCCACATCAAAAAGCTAGAAAGCTAAAAAGCTCTCAAGTTAACAATTAAAATCACAACTAAAAGAACTAGAGAACCAAGAGCAAACAAACTTTAAAGCTAGCAGGAGACAATAAATAACCAAGCTCAGAGAAGACCAGAAGGAGACAGAGACACAAAAAAACCCTTCAAATAAATCAACAAATCCAGGAGCTGTTTTTTTTAAAAAATTAATAAAATAGATAGACTGCTAGCTAAACTAATGAAGAAAAGAGAGGAGATTCAAATAAACACAATCAGAAATGATAAGAGGGCTATCACCACTCACCCCCACAGAAATAAAAACAACCATCACAGAATACTATAAACACATCTATGCACATAAACTAGAAAACCTGGAAGAAATGGATAAATTCCTGAGCACATACACCCTCCCAAGACTGAACCAGGAAGACATTGAATCCCTGAATAGACCAATAATGAGTTCTGAAATTGAGGCAGTAATAAATATCCTACCAAACAAAAAAAGTCCAGGACCAGATGGATTCATAGCTGAATTCTACCACAGGTACAAAGAAGAGCTGATAGCATTCCTACTGAAACTATTTCAAAAAATTGAAAAGAAAAGCTCATTCTATGAGACCAGGATCATCCTGATACCAAAATCAGGCAGAGATACAACACAAAAGGAAAACTCAGGTCAATAGCTTTGATGAACATTGATGCAAAAATCCTCAACAAAATACTGGCAAACTGAATCCAGCAGCACATCAAAAAGCATATCCACTACAATCAAAGTAGTTTTCATCCCCAGGATGCAAGATTGGTTTGACATATGCAAATCAATAAATGTGATTCATCACATGAACAGAACTAAAGACTAAAACCACATGATGATCTCAATAGGTGCATTAGAAAAGGCCTTCGATAAAAATTCAAAAGCCCTTCGTGTTAAAACTCTCAATAAACTAGGTATTGAAGGAACATACCCCAAAATAGTAAGAGCCATATATGATGAACCTGCAGTCGATGTCATACTGAATGGGCTAAAACTGGAAGCATTCCCCTTGAAAACCAGCACAAGACAAGGATGCCCTCCTCACCACTCCTATTCAACGTAATATTGAAAGTTCTGGCCAGGGCAATCAGGCAAGAGAAAGAAATAAAGCGTATAAAAGTAGGAAGAGAGGAAGTCAAACTATCTTTGCTTGCAGATGACATGATCTTATATTTAGAAAACCCCATCATCTCAGCCCAAAAGTTTCTTGAGCTGATAGGCAACTTCAGCAAAGTCTCAGGATAGAAAATCAATGTACAAAAATTGCTAGCATTCTTATACACCAACAACAGGCAAGCAGAGAGCCAAATCACAAATTAACCACTATTCACAATTGCAACAGAAAGAATAAAATACCTAGGAATATAGCTAACAATGGAAGTGAATAACCTCTTCAGAGAGAACTGCAAATCCCAGCTCCATTAAATCAGAGGTGACACAAACAAGTGGAAAAACATTCCATGCTCACAGATAGGAAGAATCAATATAATGAAAATGCCCACACTGCCCAAAGCAATTTGTAGATTCAATGCTATTGCCATTAAAGTAGCATTGACATTCTTCACATCATTAGAAAAAACTGTTTTAAAATATATATGGAACCAAAAAAGAATAGCCAAGGAAATCCTAAGCAAAAAGAAAAAAGCTGGAGGCATCACACTACCCAACTTTAAACTCTACTACACTACTACAACTGCCAAATTGGCATGATGCTGCTACCAAAACAGGCACGTAGAGCAATGAAACAGAAAAGAGAAGTCAGAAATAAGACCATACACATCTACAACCATCTGATCTTCCACAAACTTACAAAAACAAACAATGGGGAAATCATTCCCTATTTAATAAATGGTTCTGGGAGAACCGGCTAGTCATATGCAGAAAACTGAAACTGGACCCCTTCCTTACACCATATACAAAAATGAATTTGAGATAGAGTAAAGACTTAAATGTAAAACCCCAAACTATAAAAACCCTAGAAGAAAACCTAGGCAATACCATTCAGGACATAGGCATGGGCAAAGATTTCATGACAAAGATGTCAAAAGCAATTGCAACAAAGGCCAAAAGTGACAAATGGGATCTAATTAAACTAAAGAGCTTCTGCACAGAAAAAGAAACTATCAACAAAGTAAATAGACAACCTACAGAGTGAAAGAAAAATTTTGCTATCTATTTATCTGACAAAGGCTAATATTCAGCATCTATCAGAATTTAAACAAATTTACAAGACAAAACAACCCCATTAAAAGTGGGCAAAAGACATGAACAGACACTTTTCAAAAGAAGACACACATGCAGCCAAGAAACACATGAAAAGAAGCTCGACATCACTGATCATTAGAGAAATGCAAATCTTATACACAATGATATACCAACTCAAACTAGTCAGAATAGCTATTATTAAAAAGTCAAAAAAACAGCAGATGCTGGCAAGGTTATGGAGAAAAATGAATGCTTTTACACGTTGGTGGAAGTGTAAATGAGTTCAACAATTGTGGAAGACAGTGTGGCAGGGGATATAAGAAACAACACAACAGGCATATAAGAAACAACACAATTGTCAATAAAACAAAAAAGTCAATCAAAAGCAGGTTCAGAAATTGGAAATATCACATGTAGTCTTGAAGATAACTACATTATATCAGTCACTGTCTAGTCGAGAACACAGAAACCATACTAGGGATTTTTATCATGGAGAATTGAATATTAATATGTACTTAAACAGGTGTTAGAGAAATGAGAAAATAAAAAGGGACCTCTAAAATAACAAACACGGAAATGGTGCCTAAAAGAAGGAGTTGACTTTTCAACAGAAACAGTGAAAGACAGAAGACAACGGAATGACATCTTCGAAGTAATAAAAGAAAATAATCACTAACTTAGAATTCTATTATCAGTAAAACTGTGCTTCAGAAAAAGAAAGCAAATGAAGACATTTTCAGACCCCAAAAAAGAAATCTAAAAGATTTCGTCAGCAATAGACATACATAGAGGCAAACAATAGGGTGCTCTGCAGGCAGAACAAAAATGATCTTGCATGGCAGCTTGGATATGCAGGAGGGAATGACAAGCAATGGAAAGGGTCATGATATTAGATATCTAAATGAACATAGCATGTATAAAGTAATATGAATAATAATGTGATGAGAAAGTTAGAAAAATATTCCTGAAAACAATACTATATATGGGAAAGTGGTAAATGATCTATGTTCTAAGGTACATGCGTTGACAGGAAATTAGCACAAGTATTAATTGATATATCCTGATTCCTTCCTTTTCTTTTCACAGTTTTCTTCCCTAGTAAACTTTTTATATTTCTAACTCTATTTCAGTGTCTGTTTCCTGGAGAAAACAACCTGTGATGAGTATCTTTAACTTTAGAAGCTAATGCTATTTTTATTTTTCCAATTACACTTTCACTAACACTATGTGAATGCGTCAATTGGTCTACATTCTCACAAACACTTGGTATCATCAATCTTATTAATTTTGGCCACTTTGGTGGTTATGTAGTAGTGTATCATTGGGGTTATACTGTATATTTCCCGAATTGTTAATGATGTTCAGCATCTTTTTATATGATTTTTTTTAATGTTATTGTGAAATGCTTATTCATGTCTATTTCACCTTTGTTTTTCATAGGTTTGTATTTAGTGATTTAGATTTATATTTTATGCTCTTTAGAATATTATCTATGGAAATTATTGGAGGTATAAAACTAAATTTTATTCCATCAAAGAGAAATTTATTTGCATTTGTTATGAGCCTTCTACAAACACTTTTATTTTACAAACTAAAAGTCAAGTTTGGCAAATTTTAGGTCAGGTGGTGCACTTAGAGTCCATTCTGTGACGGAAATGAGTATGGGTTTGTAACAGAACCCCTCGGAGTAGACATTTTTAAAAATTTCCTATCTTCTCAAAGCTAAATGTAGGCAAGACAAATATCTCCTAAGTCTTCAACTAAGGGCAATTTTATTTTGCTTTATTAAACCCTCTGAGTGTGTCATCCTTCAGGATCTAGTTTTACAAGAAGATTGTTCAATATTCAGCCCTTCTCCCCGGCTGATCTACAGGCCTACCCAGATGTGTGGCCATTACAACAGATCTTGGCTATTAGAGATAAAGAGAGAAACTCCAGGAAAACTTTCAGCCCCAGGACTCACTAAATTCCTACTTTCTTATCTCATTTGGTCACGGGCAGTGGTGTGCTGGTAAATATTTAACAAATAGATCTCCAGAAAAAAAGAGCAAAAAAAAAAATTAAATAAATAAAAAGCCCAAATGCATAGTGTTTGCCAATTTTCATAGCAGAAATATTCCAACCATGGTCAAGTTTAAGCTACTAATGTGACCTCGCTAAATGCAGAGTTGAGGAGAAAGGTACAGCAGCACACTATTGTACAGTATTTTCACACTATAGATAACATAGATGTAAATAACATTAAAAGCATAGATAATTAATAAATAGTGAATTGTTAAATTATTGATGTTTTATTACTAACATCAATGTCAATATCAATATTTCATTCATAATGATAATTATTAATAGGATTATTTGATTATTGATAATTTAAAAAACCTAATGGAATGTGACTCAGCTAAACTCCTCTTGTGTTTTTGTGTGTTCTCTTCCACTTCTCTTCTGACCTTCTTCTCTCTGGACTTTCAGTTCCATTCCATTTTCAAGAAGACTTTGGATTGACCCAGTTAATAATTGCAAACTTTGGTTGCAGTTATCCAGAGACTTTGGCGAGTCTCTGGATTGGCTGCCCTTGGCTGGATTTTGATAGCAGGTTCTAGTCCCCCACTTATCTTTGTAGCAGAGATTGTGGCAAGGCCGTTTTCTTTACCAGGAGCAACACGAGGCAGGCAGGCAGGCAAGAATGATTGACATGTCTGGTACAAATAGGATAACTGTAGAACTATAAAAAGAAAAGTGAAAGATTCCCAGTGCTCAAAGTTCAACCAGTGGTTGTATTAAATCAGGATACATGACTCCATTCAGGGCAAGAAACAATTTGTCTGGCATTGCACAGTGAGTCAACAGTAAAGTCCAAAACTCCAATTTATGTAAAGGGGCAAAAATCACTTTTATTATTCTACAAACAAAGCTGTTCCTTAAAAAATCACCCTTATATTAATGTAGTAATACTAATTCATTACCTTCATAAACATTCCTCAAAATTTTCTTCTCTTTTATGAGTGTTATTTCTGTTTTTTGCTTTCTTGCTCAGTGCCTATATTTTGTTTGGGGATGTGAGTTCAAAAGCAAGGGCTCAGTTTGGTTTAATTTCACTTATGTGGCACAGTGGTTACACATCACAATTTAAAAGAGCTGAAAATATTATTCTTTCCTATATTTTTTTTAAAACCATATTTGAAGATCCCAACAGTTTTATGACTTATTCCAAAAAACTTTCCCTAAAAGAAACTGGAAGATTTGTCTTTATGTTATTTAGGTCATTTAATCAGAAAGCAAATCATGTGTCTTTGATCATGCCCTTGCCAGAAGATCCCTAACTCATTAGCGTGCTATTAATGAGGCTGCATTTTAAAGCAGGTGTTGTTAAGTGCAATCAGAGCAGCTTTATTAAGCCACAAATTGTCTTGCGATGACAAAGGAAGTCAGATTGGTCTATGCTCAGTTAACCTTTGTCTATATGCATGACTTGGCTGATTAAACAGCAATTGATAATGACCTTCAGTCTTGCAAAGCCGGAAAAAGGTGATGCCTAATGTTGGCATTCATTGTATGTGATGTGAGTGACAGGCAGGCAGTCTCTTTAATTTAGAAATCTATAATGCAATTTCAAAATTAACTAATATTGCAGTGTAATGAACCACTAATTTATGTGTATTAAACTGATATTTTGATGTGCATGTTATTTCAGAGTAGAGCATTATTGTAGAGTTAACTTCAGGACAAAGAAATTTTGACTGGCCATCCTTAGTAGCTAGAAATAGAAGACTAGAAGAAAAGGAGAGTTGTTTTGAAGATTTGTTAATTTATTTAACAAGCATACTAAGCTTCTAATACGTTGAAGATGCTGGCCTGGTAAATTTATCACAGGCCCTGTTTCCCAAGAGCTCACAATGGGGTGACAGACAGGAACACCAATTTTATTACAATTTATTCAGTGCAACAACAGTTTATCATTAGCACCTGAGAAGAATGCTGTCTGTCATTCTCAGGACCTCAACTGATTCCAAAAATGTGGAGCGAGATGCAGCAGACTGTAGGGAAATTTTAACTTATTGAGTTTCTGTTATATGCTAGTCACTTCATTCATGTTGCCTCATTGAATCCCTATAACAATTCTTAGGTAAATATTACTGACCTCATTTCACAGATGAGGAAACAAAAATTCTTTCATGGGTTAAGTATTTTTTGCCTGAGTACAGTCAACTGGTAACAGTTTGAAGTTGAGCTCTGTTTGTCTCTAAAACCCACATTATTATTCTAAAACCAATGTGAAAACACCCAAGATAAATAGAATAAGAGTCAATGGCAAATTTTTTATCTTCTGTGCTATATGCATGTGTTTGTTGGTGGGGGTTTGTGTGTATTCTAGCTTTTTTGTTGCCTAGTTTGAGTTTGAAATCCATTTTGAACAATGGCTTCCACCTCATGGCATTATAAATTTCTCTGGATTCTTTGTAAGTTCACCTTCATGAGCAGGCATTTGATGACTTCATCATTTATCACAGCATCCATCCTTAATATTTAGAAGGCTTTACAAAGTACCCTCCTAAAATATATGAACAGTCTGGAGGTGGTCATAACTTGAAGTTTTGCTAACACTTACACTTCCCAGCTTGGGTTAAGGACATTTGATTCTGGGGTATATTAATAGATGGGTCAAGAAAAAATACCAGGGCTCAAGTAGATATGTTTAACCATTAAACAAAGTCAGAGAAGTTTCTTTCTTACTGCAGGACCTTTCAGAGCCTTTAACATGCTAATAGTATTGTGACTTTCCAGGAGAGAATTGGGGTATTCTGCATTTCCCAAGCTTTCTTGACCATGAGGCTCTTTGTTCTTTGAGTACCAATTAACACTCATAAGAATTAGTGTGTGCAGAACACAGCAAGCCCCTGCTGTATAAAACATTAGCAGCCAACTAACAGCATAGAGAAGGCAGAGAAAAGAAATACAGAGGAAGGGACGCTCATACAGGAAATACGAAACCCAATGATTGATTTAACCTTTTTCACAGCTTTGCTAGAACCTGTTGTGATTATTTAAATGCCGGAACAATCTTAATGAATGGTAGGATCATTCATTATAAAAATATAAATAATGTTCATTTAAATTGTCAAAAGCAAATATCAATAGTTACTATAAATATCAGTTGAGTCTCCCTGACTTTTGTCTTTCTTCTTTTTAAAAAAATTTTTTTCTATAAGTTTTTGGGGAACAGGTGGTGTTTGGTTACATGAGTAAGTAATTTGGTGGTGATTGTGAGATTTTGGTGCACCCATCACCTAAGCAGTATACACTGTACCCAATTTGTAGTCTTTTATCCTTCACCCCCTTTCTACCTTTTCCCCCAAGTCCCCAAAGTCCATTGCATCATTCTTAGGCCTTTGCACCCTCATAGCTTAGCTCCCACTTATGAGTGAGAACATACGATGTTTGGTTTTCTATTCCTGAGTTACTTCATGTGGAATAATGGTCTCCAATTCCATCCAGGTTGCTGCAAATGCTGTCATTTCATTTCTTTTTATGATTGAATAGTATTCCATGGTGATATGTGTATGTATGTGTGTATGTATATATATATACACACATACACACACACACACATATAGATATAATACCGATATTGCAATTTCTTTATCTACTCATTGATTAATGGGCATTTGGGCTGGTTCCATATTTTTGCAGTTGCAAATTGTGCTGCTGTAAACATGTATGTGCAAAGTCATTATCTTTTTGTATAATGACTTCTTTTCCTCTTGGTAAATACCCAGTAGTGGGATTGCTGGATCAAATGGTAGTTCTACTTTTAGTTCTTTAAGGAATATCTACACAGTTTTCTATAGTGGTTGTACTAGTTTGAATTCCCACCAGCAGTTTAAGTGTTCCCATTTCACTGCATCCCCGCCAACACCTATTATTTTTTGATTTTTTGGTTATGATTATTCTTGCAGGAGTAACGTGGTATTGCATTGTGGTTTTAATTTGCATTTCCCTGATCAATAGTGATGTTGAGCATTGTTTCATATATTTGTTGGCCATTTGTATATCTTCTTTGAGAATTGTCTATTCATGTCCTTAGCCCATTTTTTGGTGGGATTGTTTGGTTTGGCTGATTTGTTTGAGTTCCTTGTAGATTCTAGGTATCAGTTCTTTGTTAGATGTATAGACTGTGAAGATTTTCTCCCACTCTGTGGATTGTCTGTTTACTCTGCTGATTGTTTCTTTTGCTGTGCAGAAACTTTTTAGTTAAATAAAGTCCCACCTATTTATCATTGTTTTTGTTGCATTTACTTTTGCTGTCTTGGTCATGATGTCTTTCCCTAAGCCAATGTCTAGCAGGGTTCTTCCAATGTTAACTTCTAGAATGTTTATGGTTTCAAGTCCTTGTTTCATCTTGAGATGATTTTTGTATAAGGTGAGAGGTGGGGATTCAGTTTCATTCTTCTACATGTGGCTTGTCAATTATCCCAGAGCATTTGTTGAATAAGGTGTCCTTTCCTCACTTTATGTTTTTGTTTGCTTTGTTGAAGATCAGTTGACTATAAGTATTTGGCTTTATTTCTGGGTTCTCTATTCTGCTCCATTGGTCTATATGCCTATTTTATACAAAACCATGCTGTTTTGGTGACTGTGGCCTTATAGTATACTTTCTAAGTCAGGTAATGTGATGACTCCAGATTTGTTCTTTTTGCTTATTCTTGCTTTGGCTATGTGGGCTCTTTTTTGATTCCATAGAAATTTTAGGATTGTCTTTTCTAATTCTGTGAAGAATGATGGTATTTTGATGGGAAGTGCATTGAATTTGTGAATTTCTTTTGGCAGTACAGTGATTTTCACAATATTGATTCAACCCATCCATGAACATGGGATGCGTTTACATTTGTTTGTGTCATCTATGATTTCTTTCAGCAGTGTTTTGTAGTTTTCCTTGTAGAAGTCTTTTACCTCCTTGATTAGGTATATTCTGAAGTATTTAATTTATTTTTTTGCAGCTATTGTAAAGGGGGTTGAGTTCTTGATTTGATTCTCAGATTGGTCACTGTTGGTGTATAGCAGAGTTACTGATCTGAATGACACTTGAAGGAGCTGTTCATTTTCAGATTATATAAAGGTAATTAAAGAATTAATTGGGGCAAATGAAACATGCGATTTTGAAATAAACTATGTAGATTTACTAAAATTGACTAAATCCCATTCTAGTACAAATTATTTGCAGCTTTATTAGTTGCATAATTCTAGGTCACCTCTGGTTGCATTTTTAGACTCACCTTTCAAAAGTACATCTTAAAAATGATCTTCCAAGATCAAAATCTCTGATGTACAGTTAAGGTCAACAGTCAATCTTCCCTCACTAAGACAGTATCTCTTTGGTCTTGCATAGGGTCTTCCACTTTTTATCTTTACAACATTGTTTTTGCCCAATGTTCATCCTATTGGTTGCCTCCTAGTAACAATGCTATGAAATCAATAACATTAAACTCTGAAACTCTCCATCTGCAAGTGCAAAACATTACATTACAGGTTATCTCTGCCACCCCAAGTCCATTTGCTGTGTTATAATTGTTCTCGCTATAGTATTCCTGTTATTGTCCTAGTACTGCATTAATCCAAGTATCATAGTCACCGTAGGAGCTGACCTGTCATGTAATTCCTCTTGCAGCCCTTAGAATGTTTCCAAGCATGCCTTAGAGCAGTATCATTGCTTGAAAATGCCTTCTGCTCACAGGGAAAGAAGGCTGGCTAGGAGACTGAGGATTGTTATATTTAACAATATAACAGGCATCAGATTGATTTGCCATGGCTTTATAATTATTTTTTTTTCCATTTAAATATCTTTTAGACTTCCTTGGAAGACTGCTTGATTCTATCTACTTTAAAGAAGTCCTGTTTTCTCCGGTCTCCTACCTAACCTTGCAGTAAGTAGATCCCCACTCTTGCAGTAAGTAGATCCCCAAAATAACTGGTGATAAAAATGATAACTGGCACTACTGACAATGATCTGTTCATTCAAAATGGATTTCAAACCCAAACTAGGCAACAAAAAGCTGGAATACACCTGTTCAGCCCAATGACAATCTCAAGTGACTTTTACATACAGGCTAGCGGTCAGTAAACAGATAGTGGTACCTGGTCATTTCACCACCTTGTGAGACAGGTCTGAGATGTGACCCAGATGAAAAGTTTTGTAGGACAGAGCAGGAGTTATCCAGGTCTTCCTCCAAGGCCATTCATTTCTGTGTCAGATAACAAACAGGTTTCAATAAGGATTATTTTATAAATTGAGCAATCACAGATTATTCCTTGGATAGGTGAAAATTATTTTGGTGAAAAGGATAAGAGAAGCGCGCTTCAGCTGATAGAGGTTTCAATTTTTCTGAGAAAAGAAATGTATTTAACAGATCAGAATAATTTTGGTAAGTTACATTTCAATGCTGAGTCTTCTGCACAGCAGTGCGGTAGTGCACGCACTTTTGAAAGATAAATTCTACAGCTGCATTATTCAAATCTCTGCATTAGAAATGGCTTGAGATGAACTCTGAAAGGAACTTAATCCATGCACAAAAACTTCTAGCTTTTGCAGTTATTTTTTACGGTGGAAAAAGTTCCAAAAATCTTAGAAAGAATCTCCAGGAAATATTTACACTAAAAGTAACATTGCTATGAATGACTGCCTTGTTTTAGACCTCACAAAAATTGTGACTGTGACTACCAGATGGATAAGAATGATGCAAAATTCAAGATGGCATTGCTGAGGCTGGTTGTTACATGAAATTGAATAAAATTCCAACTATTTTGCTGCTTAATTTGACTCATCCTCATTTTCAGTTTTATTCACTTCACAGTTGCATGAGAAGCAGTGTGGTATTTGAGGATAGAGGTTCTCAAACTGTCTTCCCAGACTAACAGCATCAGCAGCATCAGGGAAGTTGTTGAAAAGCAAATGTTGTGGCCCTCTGCTGCAGACCTACTGAGTCAGGAAGTCTGGAGGTGAAGCCCAGCAATCTGTGCCTAACAGTCCTTCATGTGCTTCTAATCACGCTACCGTTTGAGAACTTTCCTACTAAAATCTCTGGAATTAGGAGAGTCTGCAATTCACGGAATCAGCTGGATGAACATAAATAAATCCTCCAACATCTCTGAATCTTAATTTCTTATGTCAAAATTGAGGAGTGTGGGCTACATGATTTCTAATGTACTTTTCAGTTCTGTAATTCTGCACTAATACTTCCACATGGAAACTTAAATTCCACTGTAACAGCTCAGTGTTGAAAGTCAGAAAGCTGTGATTTCAAATTCTGGTCTTACTCCTTAATAGTTGTGTCCTTCTTCCTATCTATGTTTAGCCTCTCAGAGCCTTAGTTTCCACATTTGTAAACTGCAGATAACAATAGTGCTTATGTCATTAGATTTTTGTTGTTGTTGTTTTTGAGATAGAGTCTTGCTCTGTTACCCAGGCTGGAGTGCAGTGGCAGAATCTCAGCTCACTGTGACCTCCACCTCCCAGGTTCAAGAGATTCTCCTACCTCAGCCTCCCAAGTAAGTAGCTGGGATTACAGGCATGCACTACTATGTCTGGCTAATTTTTTTTTTTTTTTTTTGTATTTGTTGGTTGAGATAGGGTTTCACCATGTTGACCAGACTGGTCTCGAACTCCTGGCCTCAAGTGATGCGCCCACCTCGGCCTTCCAAAGTGCTGGGATTACAGGCGTGAGCCACTGGGCTCCCAGCTATGTCATTGATTTTTGAGGGTTAATGGAGATAATACATGTAGAGTGCTAAGTATAGTCATTGGCATAAAACCTCAATAAAGGATAGTTCCTATTTGGAGGTGAAGCTCTGAAAAAGATGCTTAATTTTCAAAGTCATAAAATTAGAAAAGAGACTTCCCTTTGAAAGCCTGTGTAGCAAGGAGCAAAGACTGTAAGATTCAGAACAAATGGGCATTTCAACTTCAGTTACTTGTCACTAACTGATTTGTGCTGTTAGAAAATGCATTGGCACTTAAGATTTCCATTCTTCTATGAAGAAAAAGATGTGTATTTTTTTCACATTATTTGGATAAACTACAATTATTTTAAAATATGAAAAGAAATTCAGTAAAATTTTGGTGAGACAATAAGGTGCTAATGTGATGGTGGTAATGTGTTTTTTCTTCACAGCTTTATTTTTGTTTGGTCAAAAAAAAGAAAACACAATTGTTTGCAGTGTATTTGCAAACAATCAACTAGGAAATCATGCATTAATTGTTCAGATGAAAGCGTGATGCTGCTCATATTTATCTGTGTTTATCGCGGCACCAGACGGCCTGATTGGGAAAGTGCTTCGTAGCAGGAGAGCCCAAGACACAGCAGCTAAATAGATGCCTCTTTAATGTGAGGTGTTCAGTATCAGATGGGGCTTTGTTGACCTTGTTCCTAAACACAATGAGTCTGTGTGGAGGGCTCTGTGCAGCAGCGCCTAGGCCTCTGTTTTAGTTCTTAATTTCTTTCATGGCATCAAAAGGCTTTTCTATTCAAAAGCTTTTCTTTTTCTTTTACTCCTGAGCCTCTGCAATTGAGGCAGAACTGCAATCTACCAGCAGCAGCCTTTGTTCTGGCCTTTCAGGAGGCTGGGGAACAGTGTGAGTCCTTCCTAATTAGCCTGCGGACCAATGAAATAGTTCTTTGAGCCAGGAGAGGCTGCAATCCCACAGCCCAAGTGACAGAAAAGGGGGGAAAGGCCTCTTTAATTAAGGCCCAACAAAACTGGGTAAAAAATGGTATTTTACTCTCTACAAATGTCTCTTTTAAATCCCTGTAAATGCTGGCACATGCACATGCTTTTAAACTGTGCCTTCCCTTTCGCCAATGTTCTGTCGCTCTGCTTTGACTAAAGACTGCAGAATTTATTGGTCCATAAGAGTTTAGGACCCAGCAGCCTTGGGCTGTGTCTGTGTTTGCATTTGCACGAGAAGTACAGGCTGTGCTAGAGGCAAAGAGCTGATAATCAGGAGATGGTCCTCACTGGTAAAAGTGATGCATGACAGTCCCACCTTACAGGCTTGGCATTTACACAGGACGTTCACAAATGTCACCGCACAAAAACCCTGCCAGCACCTCAGATGTATTAATTTATTAGTTTCTTCCTCATTTATGTCTTTTGACTGCAATGCATTTATTTTTTTTCTTCACTGAACTCTTGAGTTGCTTAATATTGTACAGGTTAAGAAGATAGCTTTGGAGGCGGCACCGTGTGTTATCCTTTCAGACCATCTTTTACGTATGTGGTAACTTTATCTTACTATGCCTGAGTGAATGATTAGGTTTTGCTCCCTTGTTTTTAAACTGAAAATACTTTCCCCTAATTTTAAAATCATAAACATTTGTTGCAAAAAAGTTTTTTAAGATATCTAATGCAGATAATTATGAGAAAAAAGGTACTGTCATTTAGAGATAAGTGTCATTAACATTTTGTAGTACATCAGTTCATCTGCATATGCTTATGCAAGTTTACACAAATAAAATGTTTTCATACATATTCTTGTCACTTAACAACATGTGTGGATGTGCATTTAAGTCAGTACATAGGACTGCATTACCATTTTTAATGGCTGTATGTTACCAGTCTTTTGAAGAATAAAAAAAGACCATGATTAGACATAATTATTGTGTTTACACCTATTTAAGATCTGATTAGATTCCTTTGAATACATCACAACATTAGATAATTTCAAATTCGCACTTCAATGAAAGTTTTTATCTTTTGTAGGTAATATAGTCTTGACAGAAATATATATGACAAAATAGAATAATTGCATTTATTTTATATTATGGGAGTAAGAAATACACACAAGCATACACAATGCTTTTATTTTTAATTTTTTATTAAACCGAATTATTTTTCCAGCAGGACAACTGCAGGTAATTTGCTTTTAGTCAGCAAATGTCAATGGTCTCTTGAAAGCTTTCTTTGTGAACGTCTCAAATTAGTTTGGTTCGTTTAAGTAGTCTGTGCCTATAAACACCAAACATTCAGTCAATTTACTACAAAGTTAGTCAAACATTGAAATGTTTAGCAGATTTTTTGTTTGAGCTGATTATGAGCAGGGCATCATGTGGACACATTCTGAGTAAATGGGAACAGAAGGAAGTAGAATAACTCCTTGAACTCTGTTCTATTTACTCTCCAACACCTATCCTAAAATATGTATGCCTCTAACATGGACAACGTCATATAAAGTGTGATACACTGGGGGAAAGACTAGACATAAAAACAGGCTGCCAAAGGTCCATTGTTTCTACCCACAGTCAATACTTTCTGGCCGCTATCTCATTATCTGTAAAAGAAGGAAAATGTCTCAAAGGAAAACTGTAAGGATCAAACGTGATAATGTCAATAGCTAGTACTTCATATTTTAATTATATTCAGAAAAGATTCTTTAAGTACCTACCAAGTTTTAGGCTTGGTGAAAAACAAAACAAATTTTATTTCTGTACCATATCATAGCATACAGAGGACTATCACATATATGATCTCATTTTTTTTTACTGAAACTTGGAGTCATTGCTGCAATTATCATCCTCATTTTACAATTGAGGAAACTGAATTTCAAAGGAAAAAAAAAATACTTTAAACCTGCAAAATTTGCTAAATTTTAGAGTCTAAACTCCACCTCAAATTTTCTTATTCCTAGATTCAGGACTAATGTCCAAGCACCTAAGCTTAGCAAGATCTTGAAACAACATAATGAGTGCCTTCAACAATGAATTTACAGATGCTTAGACGTTTTCTTTTTATGACCATCTCATCGATGAACGTGTGACAGTGAAGCACAATGGAAACCTATGGAGATTTTTCTCTAAGTGCTATAGCTGCTTAAAGCAAAAATTATGGTGCCTGGTGACCCGAGGAGCCGAACTGTGAGACGAGGAAAATGTAGTTTTGGAAGTGTGGAGTGGAGTTTGAGGTGAGGTTTGTACATCCACAAAAAGACATCAAATAGGCAGGTGAAAATGTGGTTGCGAGCTCAGAAGAGATGCTTGAGCTGAAGTTGTCCAATGTGAAACTCACACATCTGAGTTAGCACCTGGAGCTGTTGGCACGGGCTAGATGGCTCTATCAAAACCTTCTTGGTGCTCACATATATCCAGATGTAAAAAGAGGAAGAGCATTAAAAAAAAAAAAAAGAAGTCCAGGTGTGGTGACTCTCGCCTGTAATCCCAGCACTTTGGGAGGCCGAGGCAGATGGATCATGAGGTCAGGAGATGGAGACTATCCTGGCTAACATGGTAAACCCCGTCTCTACTAAAATTACAAAAAAAAATTAGCCGGGCGTGGTGGCAGGTGCCTGTAGTCCCAGCTACTCGGGAGGCTGAGATAGGAGAATGGTGTGAACCCGGGAGGCAGAGCTTGCAGTGAGCCGAGATCGCGCCACCGCACTCCAGCCTGGACAACCGAGTGAAACTCCCCCTCAAAAAAATGAAAAAACAAACAAACAAAACAAACAAAAAAGAGAAGTCTTTAGAATGGTGCTCAGAGAAGGAAGAAAACTCAGATTCTACAACATAATGCGAGGATGTGGGGAGACTATTGCAACAGGGCATGGGTGCCAGGAAAAAAGAAACTAGTACATGTTGGCTGTCTACCATGGCCTAATGTGGTGCTGGACACAATCATGCAGTTACATACTTTCACATGCATAATCTCATTTAATTTTCCCAATTATCTTGTGAAGTCCACTAGCCCTGGGAAAGTTTTGATTATTTGCCCACATGCACCTCATTAGTGCTGGAACTGTCCAGGTAAGATATGTCTGACTCTAAAGCCCATGCTCAACAGCATTACATCCATCATTACATCCATGTGCAGAAATCCATAGAAAATAAGAGAAAGAAGAAGATGAGATCATTGGTATCTTTGGGTGATAGCTGTCTCAATAGAAAGAAAGAGAAGTTTAGTGGGGAGAAAAACAGGAAGGAAACAGAAGCAATGATTATAGATTATGTATTCCTTAAATTGACTCTGAATGCCAGGAGAGGAATGTGTGTCATTCCTGACAAGAACAGTTGATTATCTTTTAATTATTTCAAAACAATTCAGAAAATCTAGGAAATAGGGAGTCCACTAAAGGGAGGAGAGTGAATTATCTTGAGGCTCATATGACAATCAATTTAACGTTATATAAATGTAAAGGGAATGATTAGCACTACCTTTTCTAATATTTACTCTCCTCCTGCTATTTTTGTACCATGAACAAGTCAGTTTCTTTTCTCTAACCATCTTGTTTTGTTTTGGAGATAGGGTCTCACTCTGTCGCCCAGACTGGAGTGCAGTGGTGCCATCATGGCTCACTGCAGCCTCAACCTTCCAGGTTCAAGCAATTCTCATGCCTCAGCCTCTCAAGTAGCTGGGATTACAGGCATGCACTACTATGCCAGACAATTTTTGTATTTTTAGTAGAGACAGTGTTTCACCATGTTGGCCAGGCTGGTCTTGAACTCCTGGTTTCAGGGGATCCGCCTGCCTTGGCTTCTCAAAGTGCTGGGATTACAGGCATGAACCACCACAGTCAGCCCAGAATCTTGTTTCTTTAATTCAAATTTTTAGCTCTAAAAGGCTCTTCTTGAAGATGTTTTAAAATTTTATATTATTATTCTCATTCTGGCTCCTAAATGCTCACCTGATTTGCAGGAACTGCCTGCAAGCCTGAGATTGGTGTTGATAAGGAAAGACGTTGAGAAAGGATGTGTGTACAGAGCTGGGGCAGTCACTGTAGTGTGCTTGCTGCATCCAGCTATGATGGGTTTTAGTGGCTGTGAATCATCAAGAGCAGAAGACACCCCTCAGTGGGACTGTACACTATTGACAGTAATAATGCTTCTTCCTCAGCTTTCTTTGTGTATTTCTTTTCCCCAGTAAGTCAGCCCAGGGTCAAACACTGAACTGGCAGGCAAGGACTTCAGCAAGTCAATCCAGGTCTGCTTAATGCAGGAGCTTATGTGAGTATGGTAGCATCTGGAGTCCTGGGTTGAGGCCATCTCCAAATGTTCCCCTAGAAGAGCCAAGTCACCTGAAGATATGATGACAGAGAAAATTGTGGCAAAGGCTCTGGAGCCCATTGAGATTATGGAGTGATGTTCTGAAGTGATCTTACAGTAATGGAGCCGCCTACCTGCTGCCCGGAACATGGCCAATGACGCTTTGCCCTACAATTCTGAAGGTAAGTCTGCCAAGCTCTAGCAGAGCAGAAGGAATGTCACAAGGATCTGCCAAGTAAAGCACAGCAGTGAGGCCCACTTCTATGTGTGCCAAGGATGTCAGCCTGTAGCGGAAGGTAGGAGGCCAAGACAAGCCTTGTGGAAGAGCTATGTAAATAGCAACATGATTTTGTGGCACCAGGTTCTAGATGTGTTAGGATTAGGTGAACTTGGTTAAAGCAGAGTCATAGTCTTTTTTGCTTTATTTTGCTTTTTGTCTTAATTTTGTTTTGTTTAGTGTATTCTACCTTTGCCCCTCTTACATATGGGCTTTCTATATCTGCATTTTGTTTTGCTTTGTTTTAAATTGCCAAAAACAGCTTCTCTCAATTCACAATCAGAAGTGGGTGGTCTTTCTATTATTCCCAAATAAATGTAAAAATAAAAATAAATGATGATTTTCAGCTTCGGACTGGGGTCAAATTGGGCAATGTTGCATTTTCTGTATCTTTCTAGTTCCCTTTAAATTGAAATATATTATGTGTAACAAAAGAGAAAGATTAGTAATAAAGTAGAAATCAAGTAAACGAAGGCCAAATTGACTTCTTTATCACAGTCTGTCAAAGTAGTAATTGACATAAAATTTGGAAAGACTGTTAGAAATTTGTGAGGGAAACCAGAATATATTTCAAGGTAGAATTAGAAATGAGTGAAGAGAAATATTAGGCTTGCAACATTTCAAAGGGTCATTTTATTGTTGTTCTTCTTTCTTTCACTATGATTTTAACTGTTAACTGTATTGGCACTTTTCTTTTGCCCACTCTACTCTAGTTCAGTCCTGAACTTAAAAAGACATGATTCTAGTTCCGTCCTCAAGGATGCATCTTGTGGTTCGTTTGACAAGTCTTTGCATCCTTTAGAAATTTTGAATAATCGATGCTTAGTAAATGCTTGTTGGACAGATAACCATGTGCAGGGAATGGATGGAATGGTATATGAGTGTTCTCCAGAGAAACGGAGCCAGTAGGAGATATATCCTATTGTTTCTCTCTATATATATGGACATAAGAGAGGATTTATGGTGGAAATTGGCTCGCAAGATTATGGTGGCTGAGAAATTTCAGGATATGCCATCTCTTCACTGGAGGCCCATGAAAGCTAGTGGTGTAATTCAGTCCTAGTCTGAAGACTCAAGAACCTGGAGCTCCAGTGTCCAAGGACATAAGAAGATGGAGGTTCCAGCTCAAGAAAGAGGGAATGAGAATTTGCCCTACTTTCACTTTTTTTGTTCTCTCTGTGCAGGGCCTCAACCAATTGGATGAGGCCCATCCACAATGGGGATCTTCTTTATGCAGTCTGCTGATTCAAATGCTAATTTCTTCTAGAAACACACAGACATATACAGAAATAATGTTAACCAGCTATCTGAGCACCTCTTAACCTTGTCATGATGACACAGAATAAACCATTACACATGGCTTCATTGAGTAGCCCTCCAGATAATTATTGGGGATCTCTTACTTGTTCCTACCACTTATAGTTCCTTTTTGATCTCCGCTCCTTCTCTCTCCTACTTCTTTCTCTCTTCCTTCTCTCTCTCCCTTCATTCCTTTTTCCCTTTTGTCTTGTTTTGATTCTTTTTTCTGTTTCCTTCCTTCCTTCCTTCCTTCCTTCCTTCCTTCCCTCCTTCCTTCTTTCCTTTTTTCCTCTCTTTTCTCATCTGCTTATTTCTTTTCCTGTCTTGCTTTGAAACACTTTTTGTTCATTTGCCTATAATTTACTTGTTGATTTCTAAAATTTAGATGAACAGTGTATAGTATTACTAGGGGCCACAGGGGCTGAAGTGGTGATCCAGTGTGCTGGATAAACCACTCACAATCATAACAAGGGTGACCAGCATTTTCATAGCTGTTTGTCTGGAGTGGGTTTTCTATGATCAGTCAGCATCCTAGATCTTGTAATACATTTGCCTCAATGTATTCTGTAAGCCATTTACATTTGGATAAACATCCACACAGGAATTCTGAAGTGATTATGAAAATTGAAACAATGCAGGGCAAAATGACACATTTTACAGGGGATAAGACTCTACTAATGGTACAGTATAATCTATTCATTGTATTATGGCCCTGTGTTCTCTAAGGAGTGTCTGAAATCTGTGAGATATTTCTATATCCAAATTTACGTTGATCTCTCAAAAATCTCTCTGAAGGCATTAATTGCAAAATAGATCAAGGTTTTTTCTCGGTTTCATTCTACTTGCTGCAAGTGCTCTGGGAGATTACATTTCTCTGAGTGAAGTCAATGAAGCCCTGAGATTAACATTCACCCAGGAGGGATGCCCAGCCCTCGGAGAGCTTGGCCTATGCGCTTTGAATTGTACAGGCCAGGGAAAAGAGCTTATAACTCAAAATCTCACAAGCAGGATCTACCCAAATTTGTCCTCGTCTCTAATTCTGCTTTTTTCCTACAGTTATTTTCCCTTCCCTTTCTGCCTCTTCTCTTCTTGTCACCTTTAGCATGACCACTCCAGGAAGGACATGAATGATAAGAAAGCAAAACAGCCTGATTGCTAATGCAGAGAAGGTTTTAATGGTCTGGATAGAAGATCAAACCAGCCACAACATTCCCTTAAACCAAAGCCTAATCAGAGCAAGATTCTAACTCTCTTCAATTCTATTAAGGCTGAGAGAGGTGAAGAAGCCACAGAAGAAAACTTTGAAGTTGGTTCATGAGGTTTGAGAAAAGAAGTCATCTCTGTAACATAGAAGTGCGAGGTGAAGCAACAAGTGCTGATGTATTTTGATAAAGTTAATCAAGCCAGCTTGTGTACAGGCATATCATATTTGATTGTACTTTACAGATACTGCATTTTTACAAATTCAAGGTTTGTGGCAACCCTGCATTAAGCAAGCCTATCAGTGCCATTTTTCCAGCAACACACGTTCTCTTTGGGTCTCTGGGTCATATTTTGGTAATTCTCAGAATATTTCAAACTTTTTCATTATTATTACATGTATTATAGTGATTTGTGATCATCAATTTTTTGTAATTGTTTTGTGGTGCCATCACCCCCACCTATATAAGACAGTGAACTTAATCAATGAATTGTGTGTGTGTTCTGACTACTCCACTGACCAAACATTCTCTCTTCTCTCTCCTGCTCCTCAGGCCTCCCTATTTCCTGACACACAAAAATTTTGAAGTTAAGCCAATGAATAACCCTATAATGATCTCTAAGTGACCAAGTGAAAGGAAGAGTTACACACCTGTCACTTTAAATCAAAAGCTAGAAATGATTAAACTTGGTGAAGAAGGCATGTCAAAGCTCAGGTAGGCCAACAGCTATGCTTCTTGTGCCAAACCATTAGCCAAGTTGTGAATGCAAAAGAAAAGTTCTCGAAGGAAATTTAAGGTACTATTTCAGTGAACAAACGAATAATAAGAAAGCAGAAGAGCCTGATTGCTAATGCAGAGAAAGTTTTAGTGGTCTGGATAGAAGATCAAACCAGCCACAACATTCCCCTAAGACAAAGCCTAATCCACAGCAAAATCCTAACTCTTCAATTTTATGAAGACTGAGAGAGAGGAAGAAGCTACAGAAGGAAATTTTCAAGTTAGTTCATGAATCTTAAGGAAGGAAGCCATCTCTACGACATAAAATTGCAAGGTGAAGCAACATGTGCTGATGTAGAAGTTACAGCAAGTTATCCAGAAGATCTAGCTAAGATCATTGACAAAGGTGGCTACAATAAACAACAGATCTTCTATGCAGTCAAAATAGTCTTACATTGAAAGAAAATCCTAGGTAGGATGTTCATAGCTAGAGAAAAGAACTCAATGCCTGGCTCCAAAGCTTCAAAGGACAGGCTGGCCTTCTTGTTAGGGGATTAATGCAACTGGTGACTTTAAATTGAAGGCATTATCCATTTAGCTTTCCAAAAATCATAGGGCCCTAAAGAATTATGCTATATCAATGCTATCTGTACTACATAAATTAAACAACAAAGCCTGGATGACAACAGATCTGTTCACTTCATGGTTTACTGAGTATTCTAAACCCAGTGCTGAGATATACTTCTCAGAAAAGAAGATTTCTTTCAAACTACTGTGCTCCTTGACAATGCACCTGTTCACCCAAGAGCTCTGACGAAGTTGTATAAGCAGATGAATTCTGTTTTCATGCCTGCTAACACAACACCCTTTCTAAAGTCCATGGATCAAGGAGTAATTTTGACTTTCAAGTCTTATTAGTTAAGAAATATATTCAATAAGGCTATAGTTGTCATAGATACAGATATTAATTAGATTCCTCAAATGGATTTGGGCAAGTTAAATTGAAAATCTTCTGGAAAGGAGTCAGTATTCCGGATGCCATTAAGAACATTTGTGATTCATGACAGGAGGTCAAAATGTCAACATTAACAGGAATTTGGAAAAAGTGGATTTCAACCCTCATGGATAACTTTGATGAGGGGTTCGAGACTTCAGTGGAGGAAGTAACTACAGATGTGATAGAAATAGCAAGACAACTAGAATTAGAAGTGGAACCTAAAGATGTGACTGAATTGCTGCAATCACATGGTAAAACTTGACTGGATAAGAAGTTCCTTCTTATGGATAAGCAAAAAATTGTTTTTTTGAGATGGAATCTACTCTTAGTGAAGATGCTGTGAACATCATTGAAATGATGACAAACGACTTAGAATATTCTAGAAACTTCACGGATAAAGCAGTGGCAAGGTTTGAGAGGACTGACTCCAACTTCGAAAAAAGTTCTACTGTGGGTAAAATGCTAGGAAACAGCGTTGCGTGCTACAGAGAAATCTTTCATGAAAGGAAGTCGATCAATGCGCAACTTCATTGTTGTCTTGCTTTAAGAAATCACCACAGCCACACCAGCCTTCAGCAACTACCACCCTGATCTCTCTGCAGTCATAGATATTGAGGTAAGACCTTCCACCAGCAAAAAGATTACAACTGATGAAGGTTTGGATAATCTTTACCAATAAAATATCTTTCAATTAGGGTATGTACATTGTTAACATAGTGCTATTTCACACTTAATAGATACATTATAGTATAAACATAACTTTTATGTGCACTGGAAAACCAAAGCATTTATGTGATTTGCTTTATTGCAATATTTGCTTTATTTTGTGGTGACCTGGAAGCAAACCTGCAATATCTCTGAGGTATGCTTGTGTATAATACAAAATTTAGGAGCTCTTGAAACCTTGTTATTTTTGCAAATAATGACAATAATACATTGTAGAGCAATTTGGTAGGTACAGTTTTTCCTAATGCAATGTGTATCTGAAACTCAATAAGTGGAACCAAGTGACAGACCTGAGAGAGATGTCAGTAATACATGACAGGTCCATCCCAAAAACTGAATCCAATCCAAGTAGAAAGGTATTTCTGACAAAATTCTGGAAGTTGATTTTACCCCCACTGAGCATGTATTATTGAAACTCAATGACTTGCTTCATGAAATAGACTGAAAATTTATCAACTTTAGCAAACATTCGACTGATGGTGCTCAAGAAGTTACATTTTTTGTAAAGGAAAATCACTCATCTTTAACACTCAGACTCTTCCAAGTAACGGCACAAAATTGATATTGAAAACCCTAGTAAATTAGACATGTTATGAACATTATCTACAAGCTCTAGTTTTCCTTCTGAAGTTGTTGGAATGACTGTGGGCATGGTGAAGAGAGTTGCAGGTAAGACTAACTAGACTTTAATCGTTGATGGGGGGAGTAGGGTGGCTGAAGGAAGTCACTCGTCCTTTCTGGTACTCAATTTCCTCCTTTGTAAACTAGATTAGTGTTTCTCAGATTTTTACATTTCATTATCCAATAGCAATGTAACTGGATGCTAAATATAATCAGGTTATCAACTTTGAGTTCTGCCAAATAAGGACATTAAAAAGATGCCATCTACTCTCACCATAATTTTATAAAGGTCAGGAAACTTTAGCACCAAAAAAGTTATTAAACCTAACCTTAGAAAATGTTTCTACAAAGTTCTTTTTTTTTTTTTTTTTGAGATGGAGTTTTGCTCTTGTTGCCCAGACTGGAGTGGAATGGCGCAATCTCGTCTCACCGCAACTTCCGCCTTCCAGGTTCAAGCGATTCTTCTGCCTCAGCCTCCCGAGTAGCAGGGATTACAGGCATGCGCCAGAACACCCAGATAATTTTTTATATTTCTAGTAGAGATGAGGTTCCTCCAGGTTGATCAGGCTGGTCTTGAACTCCCGACCTCAGGTGATTCGCCCACCTTGGCTTCCCAAAGTGCTGGGATTGGAGGCATGAGCCACCGTGCCCAGCCCTCTGCAAAGTTCTTATTTTTCTAGGACTTGGTCACTGACCAGTATGGGTCCTTGGGACAGCATTTGGGAGTCCTGGATGTTTACAGCCCTGATTTTTATACATGTTAATGGCTATGGTCTGAATGTTTATTTCAGCCACCAAAATTCATATGTTGAAATCCTAGCCCCCATAGTGATGATGTTGGGAGATGGGGCCTTTGGGAGGTGATTAAGTTATGAGAGCAGAACCCTCAGGAATGGGATTAGTGCTCTTAGAAAAGAGGCCTAAGGAAACTTGTTTGCCCCTTTCATCATGTGAGGACACAGTGAGAAGGCACCATCTATGAACCAGGAAACAGGCCCTCACCTGTCACTGAGTCTGCTGGTGCCTTGATCTCGAACTTCCCAGCCTCCAGAATTGTTGGAAATAAATTAATGTTGCTGTTTATAAGCCATTCAGTTTATGGTATTTTATTGTAGCCACCCAAACACACAATAACACAAAACAAAAATTAGGTAGATCTAGTCTTCAAATTCTGTATGACTCAAAGCTTATTACTCATCTATTTTCTGCCATTTACTATTTCTTCATTCATCAAGTTCTTAAGACATTCCCTTTTGAGAAATGCCAGTTTTTAAGCTTTCCTTCCTATTTCACAGATATCACCAAAATGGAGGTTTGCTAATTTTTTTTCTACCCCAAACTCATTCTCTCTTATTTACTGAACTTTTGTTTGATTACAACAAAGAAAACACACACACACACACACACAACCTCACACTCATTTCAACTGCTTGATTGACAAAGGTGGCTAGTGGCTACTGTTTTGGACAGCAGGGAGTTACAGGACAGAAAGTCCTATTAGACAGAGCTTTTTAGAGAGTATAAACAGAATATGAATTTTATTTTTCTACCTAGAATTACTGAGTGAGGAGTTAGGGAAGAAGAAAAGAACTTATAAATTTTGCACAGTCACCAACTGAACTGTAGTAAAAAGTAGGTAGATTTTGTTTAGGAGATTTTCTTGATGTAGATCTTTATGACTGTGCTCTGACATTCTTCTAGTATATTTGTTTGGCTACTTCTTTCTTCTTAGGTAATAGAACAAGAACAACCATATTTTATAATTTTGGTTTCTTGAAATTCAGATTCAGATTCAGTTCTGGACTCTCATATCATATGGGAGTGAAGGGTTTTTGGAAACAGCTGGCCTGTTTGGAATACTCTGCTTTCCTCCTTCCAGCCATCCTTCCCTGCCACCTCCCCATTCAGTCTTCATTTACTCAGTCTCACAGGCAAGCTCGCCAAAAGGCCTCAAATAAGCTCCATCTGCTCACTACCTAATCTCTATTTAAACCAAGCTAAATAAACACTTTTTTTCTGGGAGAACTGGGAACATTTCTGTAGTAGAATTGTATGGAAACATCTCTCCTCACATCTTCCACAGCATTCGTTTGTGGGGTTTGTTTTTCTTTAAGGCCTTTTCAGGCTATGCTGTAATTAGCACTGCAGCTTTTGCTTATTTTTGAAATGATTATCTACCCAACACAAAAAAAAAGAAAGGCAAAGTTTGTGGTTATTTGGTTAATTCAGGCAGTGGAGTCAGCCACAGCAGATAATTATGTTTCTCTTGAAGAAATCATTCAGAGAATGAATTGCTCTGTGAAGTTACCTGCAGTGATCTCATCTATCAGATAGTGGGCCCTCTATTCAGTGCTCTCTGGAAAAAAAAAAAAATCTACATCTCTATTACCTTCCATACCTGGCCTTCCCAAACTGTCCATCCTTCCCCTCCTGGTCTCTTCTTACTTCCCTAAAAAAATCAAGGAAAGTGAAACTAAAGTTACTGTTGTTTTAATGGTCATTCTGAAACCTGACATTGTTTTCCTAGAAATTGTTCAGTACTCTGCCATTTCTAGATGGATAGGAGAGGAAGTGATCGAAATCAAAGAGTGAAGCCGACTAAGGACTAATATCTAATAAATCTTGAATTTCAATTCACAATATATTTATTAATCACAAAAATCTTTGACAGAATGTCATGCATGCCCATGCTCATAGGTGCCTAATTTTTCTGCAGAGAGTATTGATGGTAACTTCTTCTGGTCCAAAGGGAGTCAATTTTAGTAGCAACAATAAAACGTCATGAGAGGATCCTTTCTTATTTTCTATCTTAAAAAAAAAAAAATCCAAAACATCTATGTAATCCCCAAACTTCAAATGTACTTGATTCTTTACTTGCTCTTTTGTTGATACTATAGTTTTTCTTAAGGCTTATACAGATTCTGTCTAGTCTCAAAGGAGTATCGCTTAGTTCTGCTCTGGGCAATGTGGTATTATGCTTTCTTGGGTTTATGTCCTTCGAGGTATTTTTAGATGTCACTGGCAAATCTGATTCCTAAATTTTTTCTTTTTCAGTTCCTTTTCTATGCAAAGTCTGTTCCCCAACTAGCTATTCACATATTCATGGTCTATAAAAAGAACTGCTTGGTATGGTTTGGATCTGTGTCCCCACCCAAATCTCATGTAGAATTGTGATTCCTCATGTTGGAGCTGGAGCCTGGTGGGAGGTGATTGGATCATGGGGAAGGTTTCTCATGAATGGTTTAGCAGCGTCTCGTTGGTGCTGTTCTTGTGACAGAGTTCTCATGAGACCTGGTTGTTTAAAAGTGTGTGGCACTTCCCTCCCTCTCTCTTCCTCCTGCTCCAGCCATGTGAAGTGCTCACTCTCCCTTTGCCTTCCACCGTAATTGGAAGCTTCCTGAGACCTCTGCAGAAGCAGAAGCCATTGTGCTTCCTATATAGCCTGCAGAACTGTGAGCCAATTATATACCTCTTTACTTTATAAATTACCCAGTCTCGAGTATTTCTTCATAGCAGTACAAGAGCAGACTAATACACTGCTCTATTTCAACATGGTATTATTTACACTCAATGTTCCATTTGTGAGAACAGAGAAATATTCCTGGTTATTTTCTCCAACTATTCCACCCGCAGAGGCTTCACATGTCCTCCTACAAAAGCCACTCTTAGTGTCATTGTGAATAAGAGGCCACATTTACCTAGTATAATACCATGTGTTGAACTTCAGGTGATTGATAAAAGTAAAGCCATTGCTGCTTTTATTTTGTTGATTATTAGAGGTATGCTTAATGACAAGAAGACTGATAATTCCTTGCACTTGAATATTTCCTGTGGCATGGAAAAAGCATGGACGTTACTACCTATCAGAAGACGTGGCTCTAGTTCTGGCCTTGCCACTTTCTGGCTGTAAGACATTGCATGTTAATTAGCCTCTCTGACTTGATGACTTATCTATTCAAAAAAACAAACATATAATCATCGATAACTCATAGGGTTGTGAATAAAATGATGGTGTTCTTTGAGAACAAGAACTATCTTTTCATCTTGGTATCTCCAGCACCTAGTACATTGCTAAAAAAAAAAAAAAAGTAGGAACTCAATGAAATGGTAGTGTGAATCAATGAGAAAGTAAAAGCATGGATGACTGAACTAGTCAATGGACATGAATGCATTACTATATGGAGATAAAGAGAAGCTGTTTCAATTTATCAAAACAAACAGGACAAAGTTTAGTATAGAGGATCTAAAGTCTCACAAGGAAGTTGAAAGCCACTGTGGCTTAGGCACTTTCATTTCCTAATTAATACAAAAAAGCTAGAGTTGGAACCGGTAGCAGACTTAATTACAATTTTTCAAAGTATTTGTTAAATTACTAATAACGTCAATCACCATTATAACAACAATAACATTAACAGGACACTTACGTTGTGCTGGGCACTCTGCTAAGTGTTTAATGTGCTTTATTTCATTTTATCTTCAAAAAGAACCCTAAGAGGTAGATACCAATATATTCCTTAGACATTAAAAAACAAAAAGTGAGTAACTAAGGTCACACAGCCAGCACATGGCCAAACCCCTGCTGAATGCTATTTTCTTATCATCACTTCAAAGTCACACTGCAATAAAATCTTTAGTTGATTGGCCTCATTTGCTTAGCAGACATTACAGGAGAGCACAGTCCATGTTCTATTCAATTTTAAGTCCTCAGAACACAAATGGTGCCTGGCCCACTGTGTACTTGAATGTTGAATGAACTAAGTGGTGGTTCGGCCCATACATGAACTTTGTTTTCAGGCATCCCAAAGGCGTTTGTTGAAGGAGTTCTATGTTTCTTTCTCTTCCCTTCTTGTCCCTCTATCCCAGCCCAACACTTACTGCCCCCGTTGATCCTTTGGCCAACCAAACTTCTGGTTTACTTGGCAAGGCCAGTTTCGGAAATCTCAAGTCCAATCTATGTTATAATTTTTTTTAAAAAGCCACATACAATTTATTCCACTCTAAAATTAATATCTTCCTTTTATTATGCTTCATTTTTCTATTTCAAGGCAGTCGTGTTGCAAACCACTTTTGGATCATGATTTGTAATGTGTATGGAGTTTGAGGTATACCTGCTCACAGAAGATGTTTCTTCTGCTTTTGCAACAACTCACAGACCACATCTATTAAATTTGGATCAGAAAGAGCATCCTGTTACTAAAGACCTAGTCTATAAACTGGAAAAAGAATCACGACTATTTTGGGGAGCAGCTGCCCTCAGATTTCTGATCATCCATCTTCAATGCTTTTAATGACTAGATTGTAGATGACTTCAATCTTGCCATAGGGATGCTGTGTTCCATTAACCATCTCCATACATCTCTACAGATCATGCTCTTCTGGCTGCCCCTCTGACTTTGCTGCTCATTATGAAATTGTGCCCACTGGCTTCTCATTGTTAAGCACCGTCTCCTGGCCCCTAATATGGGATCCTGTCATCCTCATTGCTATCAGGAAGCCCAGTTCTATAAAAGTATTTCCAAAGGCCAGTCCAGCCCAATAGAGAGTAGCCATCACTGTGCATCTCAAAGATGAGGGTGCCTCTCTCACCAACGCATTTCTTACTACTTTGGTAAGTGGAATATTTGCCAGGTTCTCTCTTGAAACAGAGTTGGCTGCTGGACCTTCCAGCCTTATCTGCTGTATCCTCTTCAGCATGCCTTTTCTGAGCCTTTGAGACCTTTTACCAGGCATGGCAGCTCTGGCATTTCTACTTCATTAAGCTTGGGCCATCCATCACTGTCTCCTAGCTTCCAAGACCCATCCTATCTGAAAATTTCCCCAGTCTCCTGGTGACTTTGCCAGGGTATGTATTCTTGTATCATGAGGCAGTACTACCATATTGATGAAATAAAATGTTCCTTTTCTAACTTATGTTCTGCTTCCCTTGATCAGCATCCGCATTCCCTTACATTACTCTCCTGGCTGGATTCTACAGCTTCTTTGTGGGATAGCCCCTTTCTCTCTTAGCAGTCTCAGAACTTCCTCACTTGTATTAAGTTTTGACTTAACCATAGTTCTTTTCTGTCACCAGAAAGAGAGGTGAGGGTACATCCTGAAGGGGGTTCACAGTGTCTTGCAAGTCAAGACCCTTTGAATCATCTGCAAGCAAGGAGGAGGAGAAGCTAGTCTTTCACAGGGAGAAGTCAGCCACTTCTGGAACCAGAAGGTATAGAAAGATTTGGGAGTTCAAGATTCTTTAGTGCATTGACCCAGGTTCGCCATCCCAATTTCAGAGTTTCATTCTTTCCCAATGAACACCCTAACCTTGGCTTGGCTGAATTGCTGAAGTTGAAAATTCATCTGTCTCTGGAATTCTGCTACTCTTGTAATGAAGTTTAGGGGCCTGATCCTCACCTTTCTCTGCTCTCTGGTTGTAGATGAAGATCTCTTTGTTTGCTGCCAAGGAGACCATCTGGTTTTCACACTTCATCTTGAATTGTTGATTCATCATCCTCAGCCTGTCATTATCTTTCTCCAGTGCATCAGTTGGCCCCAGCAATGATTTTCTAATTCTATAATTGGTGCTCAATAATTATTTGTTGAATAAATCAACAAGGCCCTGAAGAGGGTGATATCATTGAGGAGAAAGGTGTGGTAAATATTTTGAAATATAGCAGAACAGACTAATACAAATTAAAAATGTGTCCACTGGATTTGATATTTGGGAATCTATGTAGCTTAGTGCTCCAATAGAGAGTGTAATTGATACATTCTTACTGGCATTGCTTAATACTGAACTTATCATGATGATTGATTTACTCAACAAATAATTATTGAACACCAAGCAAGTACAAGGCACTATATGTACAATGATAATCAAATGAGACTGAATGCTTAGAGCCTTATAATTTGTAAAGATGCTTCCCATTCTCATAATGAGAGTGTGAACATTTACAGCTTTGCATTCTTGAAATGCCTACTTTAAACATCCATCATGAAGTTCTTTAAGCAATGACCACAATTCAGCCTATGTCACACAAATGCTTATTCACAATCTTTCGTACCTCATGGAAACCCAAGTCTCTTCATCATATTACAAATGCTGAAAGCAACCATGGGGTAGAACTTGTGATTGTGTCTTAGGGAAAGAGCAATGAAATTGGGTCATAAGGCAATTATACCTACTCAACCAGACATGATTGGTCTTGTGCAACTCCATCGTGTATGTGAATAACTCAAGTCATGGAAAAGATGTACTTGAATCAAATAACATATCTAAATGTGTAGATAATGGCAACAAAGTACTTTCAAAATAGAATAGCCTACCATCAAGATACATGTGAAACCTAATTTTTTTCATTTTCGTTCTTTTATCTATTATGTAAATAGTTGATTTGCAGGTCTAAAAATGAATCCAAATGCAGAGCAAGAGGCACATCACAATAACTTAAGCTCACTTTGGCAATTATTGAATTTCACTTGCAGTGCACAATAAAACAAAATGCTTCGTGAAGAAGGTGTAGTTGCCCACATTTCATTGTGATGTGTGTACCAAAATCTTATCCCACTTCAGGAGAATTGGTTACTGGGCTTGAACTCTTTGGCAGAATGAATGGATTTTCACTTTTTCCGCAGGCCACTCAGCACTGCAGATCAGTAACACCATCGATTTAGAGGCGCTTACAAAGCAAGTCAAAGCAACAATAGGAACTGATTATTACAGGAAGAGAAAAAGAAGAGGGCTGAGGGGTGCTGGAAAGATTTTTTTTTAAATGAACCAGAAAATACATATTATTTTCCACACTGGGTTTGCTAGCCATAGGTCACAGTGGACAAGAGGAATGATGATGACAAAGAGAGATAAACGTATTTCAACTGCTCCTAAGTACCTGTTTGAAATGGGTAAGTGAGAATTTGTTCTGTTAGGGTCCCTATAGCTTCAATTTCTAACTCTTCTAACTCAACAAGAGCTTTCCCAAAGGGCTTCACAGAATACAAACGTGTTTCACAAGTTTGTAAAGATCTTGTTTCCTCAAGGTATTTTGTTGTCGTTGAGAAGCATGGAAGGTATAGCGTGGAGGAAAATTATGGTAGGACAACTTTGCTAGTCAACATTGAGCATTTTTACATGCTTACTTTGATATCTATGCGGGAGTTTTATTGAGTGCTTGTCACAGCAAATAATAAATATTCAAAGAGGAATGAGTAAAATGTAATCATAATTTGGTATGACATACTCAACCTTAACAAATGACTAATATAAAGTATATATACTGTATGATGGTATGCTGTATATACAAATGACCAAAGGCAGAAAGAATTGAGTAAATTTCTTTCTAAAGTATGTATTTCTCTTAATACTTTCATTAAAGATAATCCTTTAAGTAGATGAATTCAGTGAAATACCTAAAATCTTTAATCATATTCAGTTTAGATTAACACTGGTTTCCAAGAATTTAAGGGATGCATTAGTGATAAGCCTACAGGTAAGCAAACAAAAGAACAAGAAACACAATTATTAATTTTAGGGAAAGAAAAGGGGTTGCAGTAATGGGAGACTAATCACAGAAACCCACTGTGCTCAGGTGTAAACAGACTATCATACCCATGATAATGCAAATATGAAATACTTATTACTCAAAATACTTTATATTTATGGGATGGGAGGAAGGTGATGTTATGTGTGTGTGTGTGTGTGTGTGTGTGTGTGTGTGTGTGTGTGTGTGTATGGACATAAACACGCACATGGAGTGGGGGTCAATAAATAATGCCTAACACTGAAAACAAAAATATAACCTTACTACCAAGACATATAATGGTAAATGTTAAGATAAATAACTAACATTTTTGCAAGTTGTTGCCTCTGGAGAGCAGGAAATGGGGAGCAGGAAGGTATTTGGAGACTGAGGTTTTCTCAACGAGCTCTGGATAACGATATGACTCTTTAAAACCTGTAAGTATATAATTTTGATAAAAATAATGGCTTAAACCTAAAAATACATGTTACATCACAGCATGTAATAAAATAAATCTGTTTTTATATATGTATTTAAGAGATTTATAAGGGTTGATCACACTTAATAATTCTTATTTCTGGGGAGTGGGATTATGGCAATGAGGAGGGGAGGGAATGGCTTTTATATACTTCAATAGATTTGATTTTTTGCATGAGCATATATTGTTTTTCAGAAGTTAAGTTTCTACATAAATAAAAATGTATATACATTAAAATGGAAATAAAGCACATTATGAATTAAATAATTTCATTTATATTAGGGCTTATTTGTACACAATCATAAATGATACAAATGAATTTCAAAACTCAAAGAAATTGACTGAATTACACATTTATAATTTGGAGACTGGTTTAGGGAAGACATTACAGTGAGATATACAGGAACAAAGTCAGATCAAGTGGCTTATTTGATGAGGATAAGTGAGATCATTACATTGTACATTTTAAAGTGCACGTTGTACATTTCAAAGTGCAGACCAATGAATGTGTAAATTATCATACCTGGAACAGATGTAGGCATGTAGTAAATGATAAAGAGGCAAATGGCAGCCCAGAGACATGCTCTTTTCAAGATGACCCAGAACCACTTGGAGACTTTTAGAATTGATTATCATTCAAATATATACCCAGGAAGCTAAATGTTTGGCATGATATGTCTTAGTATCAAGTGTAGCATTTAAGTGAAGTTCAACCTCCCTGAGTTACAATTAATTATTCTCCTGGAAGCATATATAGTTAGCTAGGTTGCTCAGAGAACTGATTGAGTACAGCCAAGTTTCTTGCTGTGATCCCTAAGTCAGCTCCCTGGCTTGGTTCTATGCCTTGGCCACAGACTGTACTCTCAAACCAACAGTCTTAGAACTGCATACCCTGGGCCACAAAGGAGATTAGACAGGGAAGTGTGGTTAATCTGTGTAAATCCATTCACACTAGATAAAAGGTCAAATATTGTTCCACTATGTTAGGTAACTAGCAACATATTTTTATGAATAAGCAACATATTACTATCTCATGTTGATGTTGTTTTACTTCTGCTGCTGGGGATTGCAGCTCTTAGAACATTTCTGCTTTTCCCAGGCTAAGGTACCTAGAATCTCAAACTTGGAAGAAACCCAATAGGTCATTTGATCCCCTCCAGTGCATGATGCAGAACTTTTCTCTACAGCATTCTTGGAAAAATAATTTAGTCTCTGCCTGATCATTACTGGTGGCTGACGGGGTGGGTAGTACTCCTCATGTCAAATGAACACTAACTTCACTCTTGGATAGTAATCGTTGTTAAAAGTTCTCCTACTGATGAGCCCATGGACTCTAGTTTTGCTATCTGGCAGAACATGGAATAACTTTAATCTTTCTCTGATTTGTGTGTAGTCCTATGCTGTTGTATGCCTTTTCTGTTTGTGACAAAAAACAAAGCACATTTTTTAACCATTTCCAAAGTTCTGCTTTTCATTTTTGTTGTGATCTTGATATGTTCCAGATTAAGATGTGGTCCACCTTGGACAATAACCCTCTTGCTCTCTTCAATTTCTTGCCTGTGTACTTCTATGGAAACACCAAAAGAAAGAAGTGCCACTGGCTGCTCTAATCCCAGTGTGGTTTAAGTTGATGTCTTCAATCTTACCCTGTCCTTTCCTCTGGGGTATAAAAACCACCAGGGCAATAAATCAGGGACTAATTTGAAATATCGAGCCGATTTTGAGAAAGTGCAAAACTTCAGGATAACTAACAAGTTATTCTATGAGTCATGTAGCTTCCAAATTATTGATGTCAACAGAATTGAGAGAGGGGATAATCCAGTTATCAAAGGATGGATCATTAGAAACAACTTTTTTGTTATAAATTCCCATGCATTATGCCATTCAGAAATTGTGAAAGAAGTTGAGTAATGTTTTTATAATAAAGCTTCTTCCCATTTTCATTATATTTATTTATTTATTTATTTATTTATTTATTTATTTTTATTACTATTTTTTTTTTGAGACGGAGTCTCGCTCTGTCGCCGGCTGGAGTGCAGTGCCGCGATCTCAGCTCACGCAAGCTCGCGCCTCCCAGGTTACGCCATTCTCCTTGCCTCAGCCTTCCCGAGTAGCTGGGACTACCAGGCGCCCGCGCACCATCGCCCCGGTAGTTTTTGTATTTTTAGTAGAGACGGGGTTCACGGTGTTCGCCAGGTATGGTCTTGATCTCCTGACCTCGTGGATCCGCCCTCCGGCCTCCCAAAGTGCTGGATTACAGGCTTGGAGCCACCGCGCCCGGCCATCTATTTATTATATAAATAAGTTTTCTTAGTGTTTATAACCATAAAGAACAAGAAGAATCAATAGCTAAAGGATCTGAATTACTATTTCATTCTCCAATAAATATTTGTTCATAAATTTATAAGAATAATTTATAAAATCTCAATTTACTTTATCAAGAAATACAATCCACTACAATTTTTTATGCTTAATAAATATGTATTCAAAATTTGTAATAAATGTATGTGTTTTGGTCAATTATAGTGCTATATGCTAATAATAATTATCAATTCAATCTGGAATATTTTAAACACCAAAAGGCTTATGTTGATAAGAATATTTTAATTTATATTTAAATGTGTATACATACTCGTTTTAAACTGTTATACCATGATTAATAGAAGACTTTGAAACAAAAAATATAAAAAAATGAAATATATGAGTTGTCATAGAAAAATCAGCAACATAAAATTTCATATGATGAAAGAAGAGCATTTCCTGTATTTTATAAGTGATTATGAATATCAGATTATTAAATTATCTAAAGCCCACTAGATAGCTTTTAAATATTGAAATAACCATTTCGTTTTTAAATATCAATGTTATCAATATATAGAAATTATATTCTTTGGAACTACTTTAAGAATTATATCCTTCAAAACTTTGTATGATCAAAATGCATAGATGTCCTACCAAAACTGTATGAAGGAATATATCTTTTTTAGGGGGTTGGGGAGGTAGGGTCTTGCTCTGTCAGCCAGGCTGGAGTGCAGTGGTACCATCACGGCTCACTGCAGACTTGAACTCCTGGGCTCAAAAGAGCCTCCCACCTCAGCCTCCTGAGTAGCTGGGACTACAGGCATGTGCCAACACACCCAGCTAATTTTTGCATTCGTTTCAGAGATGGGGTTTGGCATATTACCCAGGCTAGTCTCAAATTCCAGGGCCCAAGCAATCAACCACCCAAAGTGCTAGGATTACAGGCATGAGCAACCACACCCAGTCCCTTTTAAAATGAAATTAAACATTTTTTAAAATGAAATTTTAGCTTGTTTTCCCTTTTATGAGCAAAAGAGTTGACTATCACTTCCCCAAGTCTTCCACTAAGAAACCTGTTGCTACTCACCCTGGACTGATTAGCAGGGAAACTATTTGGAGGAGTGTCTCAACCACTTAATCCTTTAGTGCCCTTGGTTGGAGGCGAGGTACCGGGAGCTAAAGCAATACACTTACTAGTCAGGACTGGGATGAAAATGGAGGGATAGGGCAGTGCCAATAATATTAAAACAGACTAATATGTAGCTCACCTCATTATTCTTGCATACTGCCATAGACTATACCTACTAGACTTTCCTAATGGTATGAAACTGATATTTCCACCATTTACAGTGTAAGAGTCAAGTATTTGACATTTTCACTTCAGATAAAAAAGTACTTTAAGCATAGTTCCAGCAAAATACATATTTCACCTACTCGTGCATGTTTTAAATTGTCAAAGGTTTAATGACTGCCAGAATTTCATTTGTGGGCTCTCCACGGCCAATTTTAGTCATGCTGCACTTAAATGATTGAAACCACTCCTCGCTTATTGATTTTCATACCATGTGAAATGAAACCCTGTCTCTAGCGGAGTTTTGGAAAAGCAAATAGAGATGCTGCCACAACCTTTGATTTAATTGAGGGCTTCGTTTCCTGCCTGATTGAGTTCATGTACTTTTATGAAAATTATTCAGCCTCATCAGAATAGAGTTATGAGTCAGTCCTAGAGTGAGGGCACAAAGCATCTCCAACCGAACAAAATGATGTCCGATTTACCAGGGAGAGAATGCAGCCTGGGAGAAATGGACTCAGGTACGCTCTGGGGAAGAGCAATGGCTTTGGCTTCAGAAAAGGCTGAAGCTTCATTTGGCAACCAATAGAAAATGACTTTCAGAGATTACTTTGCTTTCACCAAATTTTGCAATTGCTTTTAAATGAACCTTTTCATGACTTCAGCCATTTCTAGGCTTGGCTATATCTGGGCAAGTTCATGTATATAAGTTATATGTATGTATTATAAGTTCATATATAAATTATATCTCTATTAAATATATTTTTATATTAAGCTATATATCATGTATAAATTTTAATATATAATTTATATGTGAGTATGTATTTATATATTAATATATAAAATGTATATTAGATATATTTCATATATAAATATAGTTTTATATATAAAAAGNCATATTACCCAGGCTAGTCTCAAATTCCAGGGCCCAAGCAATCAACCACCCAAAGTGCTAGGATTACAGGCATGAGCAACCACACCCAGTCCCTTTTTAAAAATGAAATTAAACATTTTTTAAAATGAAATTTTAGCTTGTTTTTCCCTTTTATGAGCAAAAGAGTTGACTATCACTTCCCCAAGTCTTCCACTAAGAAACCTGTTGCTACTCACCCTGGACTGATTAGCAGGGAAACTATTTGGAGGAGTGTCTCAACCACTTAATCCTTTAGTGCCCTTGGTTGGAGGCGAGGTACCGGGAGCTAAAGCAATACACTTACTAGTCAGGACTGGGATGAAAATGGAGGGATAGGGCAGTGCCAATAATATTAAAAACAGACTAATATGTAGCTCACCTCATTATTCTTGCATACTGCCATAGACTATACCTACTAGACTTTCCTAATGGTATGAAACTGATATTTCCACCATTTACAGTGTAAGAGTCAAGTATTTGACATTTTCACTTCAGATAAAAAAGTACTTTAAGCATAGTTCCAGCAAAATACATATTTCACCTACTCGTGCATGTTTTAAATTGTCAAAGGTTTAATGACTGCCAGAATTTCATTTGTGGGCTCTCCACGGCCAATTTTAGTCATGCTGCACTTAAATGATTGAAACCACTCCTCGCTTATTGATTTTTCATACCATGTGAAATGAAACCCTGTCTCTAGCGGAGTTTTGGAAAAGCAAATAGAGATGCTGCCACAACCTTTGATTTAATTGAGGGCTTCGTTTCCTGCCTGATTGAGTTCATGTACTTTTATGAAAAATTATTCAGCCTCATCAGAATAGAGTTATGAGTCAGTCCTAGAGTGAGGGCACAAAGCATCTCCAACCGAACAAAAATGATGTCCGATTTACCAGGGAGAGAATGCAGCCTGGGAGAAATGGACTCAGGTACGCTCTGGGGAAGAGCAATGGCTTTGGCTTCAGAAAAGGCTGAAGCTTCATTTGGCAACCAATAGAAAAATGACTTTCAGAGATTACTTTGCTTTCACCAAATTTTGCAATTGCTTTTAAATGAACCTTTTCATGACTTCAGCCATTTCTAGGCTTGGCTATATCTGGGCAAGTTCATGTATATAAGTTATATGTATGTATTATAAGTTCATATATAAATTATATCTCTATTAAATATATTTTTATATTAAGCTATATATCATGTATAAATTTTAATATATAATTTATATGTGAGTATGTATTTATATATTAATATATAAAATGTATATTAGATATATTTCATATATAAATATAGTTTTATATATAAAAGTGAAAATATTACATTTTCTTTTCTTAGTACCAATATAAGCACACCATTGCTGGAATTATAAAAATGCCCAGAAAATTTCTGTTGATAATGTATTAATGAAATCATAGACTTTTAGGTTGAACATTTGAGGTTATCCAGTGCCTGGTTCCAGATGAAGTGAACAGAGGCTCAGTGAGTTCCAATTGCTTGTTAAAGATGGTAATGGTGAAACTAGGCTTGGAACCCCAGTTCTACTACTTCTACTGGCTCTGCTAGTCAACTGTTTTTGATACCCTTTGTTTCTTTCATCTTTGTGTATGAAAGAAATGTGTTGTTAAAATAATGAGAATCTTCCCTTCTTCTGGCAGTTCTGTTCATTAGCAAATCTTACCAGACAATTCAACTCTCTTCTTTCCTGCCACTTGCACGGTACGGACCAAAGAAGCTAAGTAGTCCCCTTCTAAGTCATCATTGCAATGAGGGGTCCTTATGTTACATAGATCTAGACTATAAAATGTAAATAACGTCTGTCATGGGCTCAAGAAAAGACTTTTGCCTTTTTGGATAAAAGATATGTACAACTACCATTGTCTTTTTCTTTTTTCCTACCTTGAACACAAATTTGCAATGCGAAGCTGAATCAACCATCTTGGGAAGTGAAAAACATGAAGAAATATCCAAGAAAATTATAGAAATGCTCTAATAAGTTTGGGCCACAGAACCATCACCAACAACTGCCTATTTCCAGATTTCTTGTTATATGAGAAAAAACAACCTCCCTTTGTTTAGACACTTTATTTGTATTTTCTATTCCCTGGAGCAAAAACATTCCTTACTAACATTTCCGTTTCTCATTTTGTGCATAAATGCATATTACATAAAGGAGAGCCAAGATATCCACTTTGGAGCCCAAACTGAGGTAAGTGTGTGCCGTGTGCCAAATGGCTTAGGCCACCTGATGGAATTTGGGAAGTGTGTCCTCTCCATCCACTACCCATCTTTCTGAGTTCTCTACTTTCAAACTCACTCCCCATAGAGGGTTAAGTAGTGACTCCCAAAAGCTATGTTCAAATCCTAACCCTTGGTACCTGTGAATATGACCTTATTTGAAAATAGGATATTACAAAGGTAATCAAGTTAAAAATCTCAAGATGAGATCATCCTGGATTTAAGGTGTACCCTAAATCCAATGACTAGTGTTCTGACACGAGAAGGGAGAGGGTGATTTGATACACTCAGTGTCAAAAAGCAATAGGCCATGTGACGATGGGGGCCGAGACTGGAGGTCACCACAAGCCATGGAACACCAAGGATTGTCAGCAGCCACAGGAAGCTGGAAGAGAGCCATGGAACTGATTCTCCCCCGATACCTTTTGAGGGTGCATGGCCCTGCTGAGACCCTGATTTCAGACTTTTACCTCGCGAACTGTGAGAGACTAGGTTTCTGTGGTTTTAAGCCACTAAGTTTATGGAAGTTTGCTATAACAGCCCTTGAAAAGTAATATACTCCCAAAGATGCGCAGTGCTTCGATGCTGCAGAATAGCCTCAAATAGGAAGAGTGAGCTACACTTAACACTTAAGGTAGGAAAAACATGTTGCTAAAATGGTGGGATTCTAGGCATTAGTAGGATGCCCTTTAAATCATGTTCATAGCACAAGTAAGGCTGCTCTGGCAGACTTTTAAATTTTTCATAGAATCCATACTCTGGAATATAACATACGACTGAAAGGACTGGCAATATAATAGAAACTTGTCATTTCACTAAGCGCCTCAGCAGTTACCTGGATTTTCTTTATAAGGACAGTGAAGGCAAGGAGTGGGCATGTTACCAGAAAGGAGTCACGATCCAGACCCTAAGAGAGGGTTCTGGGATCTCATGCAAGAAAGAATTTGAGGTGAGTCCACAGAGTAAAGTGAAAGCAAGTTTATTATTAGTGAGGTAAAGAAACAGAAGAATGGCTGCTCCATAGACAGAGCAGCACTGAGGGCTGCTGATTGGCTACTTTTATGGTCATTTCTTGATCATATGCTAAACAAGGGGTGGATTATTCATGAGTTTTCTGGGAAAGGGGTGGGGATTTTCTGGAACTGAGGGCTCCTCCTCCTTTTAGACTATATAGGGTCACTTTCAGACGTTGTCATGGCATTCGTAAACTATTATGGCATTGAGGGGAGTGTCTTTCAGTATGCTAATGCATTATAATTATTTCAGTGCCATCTTGGTTTTGATAAGTTTTAGTGCATCCTGTTTTATCAACAGGGTATTTTTGATATGTCTCTTGTGGTACCAGTCCTGGCAATCTCATCCTGTGACTAAAAATGCCTAACCTCCTAGGAATGGAGCCCAAGCAAGTTTCAGCCTCATTTTATACAACCCCTGTTCAAGATGGAGGGGCTCTGGTTCAAATCACTCTGACAGGTAGACATTTCCCCAAAGCCAAGCTTTATAGAGAATCTTATCTGGTAACAAAGAGTTGATCTGAAGTGATGTTTGAAAATGAATGGGGTGGGTGATTGTTGAATCAGGGAGACAACGGGTAGGGAATGAGGGAGACTGTCATTTAATTGGTAAAGGCCAAAGGTGCTAATTGTTCTGCAATTCCGTAGCATTTCACTCAGCATTCCACAAAATCAAGCATGCTCCCTCCTGAAATATTCACATCGCCCCATTGAGAAACACTGCTCCCGAGCACCCTGGGAAAGCTCAGCCTTGCATTCCCTCTTCTACTAGACAGCCTTTGGGACACATACACCTTGTCCCTGTGTCCACAGTGAATGAAAATTATCTCCTTCTCCGCATTAACTTTGAATACATTGGCCAAGGAAATGGCCCTCAGTGTATACCAGTCCTGCTTCTTTCTTACTTCCTTGGCTAGAGAAAGAAAGAATTTAGCAAATTCATCATTAGTTAAGAATAGGGGCTGCATTTTGTTTTAAAATCCTCTCCTTCCATTATCAATTCTAGTGGAGGCCATATCAAAATTATAATTAATGAAATAAATGTTAATTCACATTATCTATATTTAATGAGTTCATGATTCATTAACTTGAAAAGAATCCATTTGTTTGCATAAAATGAATCTCAATGATGGAACTATATAATTATTTAGTACGAATGATGGTAGTGCACTTAATAAAATTAGAGGAATTTTTTGGTAAATGTTACAGATTAGGATTAATTAATACTAGTTATATGTAATAGTTTTACATATTATATATGTAAATTATACTATTAAAATAATTAAAATCTTCCAATGCGATTCTAATAAAATTGTAGCACTCTATTCTTACGCTTACATAAAAGTTTTCCAAGTCACCAAAATGAAACAGTAAGTTAAAACTGTATTCCTGCTATCAAATCTACTTCCTTAAGAACAGCTGTATTTGGCAAGGAAAGGTTCAGTGGTTTTATTTCATTTTTGTTGACATAGTATTCTCAATGAACACAATCACTTCAAAGTGTATATCATGCTCTTAAGAAACAAATACTAATACGGTAACTTTATAGAAAGAGAACACTGTAATGGCAATTTTTGCCTTCTAGAAATAAGCAGTAAGGTAAAGAAAGAAGGGAGTAACTGACAAACTCATTCCAAGACAATTGCTAGCTCCTAGAGACATCATTTGCCTCAATTATTTTCTTTTCTTTTAGAATTACTAAAAACCAGTTCCACAGCCATAGGTATTTTCAGTCATCTTATTCCAGACAAAACAACTATTTTGTCTTAAGAGATGATTCGGATTAACAGAGCATTTATTTTACTATGAGGCTCCAAAAATAAGCAATTCTCCACTACTGTCCAAAAGAGAGAGGCTAATTTATACCAAGTAAAATTGAAGTATGGATACATAAAATGGTATGGCTCAGTCAGCTACAGGACTGGGATTAGAACACAGGTATCTGGAATCCGTGCTCAATTATCTGTCATTAAAATAGCAGAAAGTTCCTTCAGGAAAAGTGGGAAGAAAAAGAGAAATCCATAAGAAAAAGAAAGAAATATTTGGTACACATATGGCAAATGTTACTCATTAGAAAGTCATGCAAAAAATGCCATGATTTTTCTAGAAAACTTGAACTCTAAGTCTGCTTATGGATAAAGAGATTTTCTTCTGGCTCCGTTGCCATCCAGGATTGTTTTGGGCCAATATCCTTCAGACCATGTCCATCCAAGTCAGGATGTGTTCAACAGTAATGGGTCATAAGCCCCTAGTAAGTGAATTCACAAAGCCTTCTGTAAATGGGGCCTTTTCTTAAAAGGGTGAGCTATATGTTGATGTGGAAAAATAAAGTACAGGTTTGAAACTGTGTCTAGTAAATTAGGTGGTCACAGAAAGGTTAAATAGAGAATACATATTCTCTAAAAATGTACATTGATGTCTATGTTATTTGGATTTCCTAAATATAACTATATTAATGAATAAATTCCAAATATCCATTTTAGGGGTACTATGTAGACTTTGCTTTAAGCCTGTTATAGACATACGAAGTAAGTTGAGTCAGAACACAAAAAAAAAAACCCTTTCATGTGGTAGTTTATGAAAGGGGCAGAATTCATCATTCCATGTACAATATAACAAGTACACTAAGCTTTTCTTCCCCTACCTTTACTGAGTATCACCAAGAATTCTATTAATTTACATATGGTAGACAATATGTTATTGATTGATTGATTGATTGGTTAATTAGTTTATTCATTCATCCATTCATTCAACAAATATTGATTGAGAACCTTCCATGGAAAAAGCTTGGATGAAAACAAACATGAAGAGGACACAGCACTTTTTCCTTAAGCTCATAGCTAGTTGAGGAGGCAGACAATAGGTGATTAGTAACAATGCAATCATGATCCATTCTAGGGCAATGGTATAAAGATGCATAGGGGAAAATACTCAACCCTGCTTGGGCAAATCAGTTTTTCCAGAAAGGAGATATATTTCTACTAGAATAAAGAGAAAGAAGAAATGAGATTGGAGATAAAGGCACTTCAGACAGAAAAAATGCCATGAAAATAAGCCATGAAAGTATGAAGTAACACTAGATTGCAAATTCAGAGGATTTTTCATGGGCCAGGTGCTGTTGTAAGCAGTTTCATGTATTGACTCATTTAATTTTCAAAACAGCCCTATGAGGTGAGTGCATTTCTTTTTATAGGTTACAAAAACTCAGGTCTAGAAAGGCTAAGTCACTCCCCTGAGATTTCCAGAGTGGTGATGGCACAGCTGGGGTTTCAGCCCCAGTAGTCTGACCTCAGAGCCCCTGCTGTCCAACACCACGCTCTTGTTTCTGAGTTTGGCTATAGAAGAATTGTGTGATGCAGCAAAAGCATCATCTGCATGAAGAAATATGGAAGGAGTCAACACCAGAAAGGCAGTGCAGGGGCAGTCCATCACAGTCTCCAGGCCTCCACAGCTGACAAGCTAAGATAGCCAGAGCAGAGCAGCTTGTAGAAGCAGCCGTTGTGTGATGCTCCACTGTCATGAAGGCCAGAGAACAAAAAGCAACTATGGAAGAACATTAATCACCTGCCTTACATTGGTCTAATTACCTGTACAGATGGATGAGTCTCAACCACCTTACTGTTGTAACGCTGGTTTTTGTTCTTTTGTGACATTTTAATTCTCTAGCCAGCCTCCCTCAAGTGTTATATGACACATATTTATTTTCAATACAGATGTTGTATTGGGAATTTTATGACACTGCTTAACATATCAGGAGATAGCCTGAGGTGTGACAATTACCAGTATGGATGGTGCAGGGGTTTCATTGCTCCATTTCTCGTAGTGTAACACACATGCCCAGGTTCCCCTTTGCTGTAGGCATTTCTCTTTCTAATTCACATTAAAAGCAGCCTCAGCCATTAAATGGAGCACGTGAAGTCTGCTGTTGCACGGTGTCAACAGAGCCCTGGCACAGCTCAGCTCCGGTCATCGTTTCCTTTTGGAAACTGTATGTGTCTGGTGCAGCCCCTAGATTATAAGGGGTCTAAAGCTAATGGCTGGCATCTCGGCTTTATGCTGTAAATATATCCCAGGTGTTTTGTGTGAAAAGCATCAAATTGAGAAAAGATGTCAGACACCTGGAATTTTTATCAGTGGACTTTGAGGGCAAAAGTGACCCCTCTGGGGACCCTGGAACTACAGAGTTGGACAGTATGATTATGGTGACCCTGGTAATGAAGTTAGCTTACACATCTTACAAATATCTGAGCACTTGAAATTTGCTTTTGCTCTGTGCCTACTAGTAGATCAATACATTTTCATTTTTGTTTGTTTTTGCTTCCTTCCATTCTGGGTAGAAATGTCTCTAGGGTGTTAAATGTATAGAAGATGAGAGCCTGCAAGGTGAAGAGCTTTTTTTTCTTTTTTCCTCAAAGGCTGGGTCATGCTCTGTCACCCAGGCTTGGAGTGCAGTGGTACAGTCATGGCTCACTGCAGCTTCTAACTCCTGGTCTGAAGTTACCTGCCCACCTCAGCCTCCTGAGTACCTGGGACCACAGGCATGCACCACCACACCTAGCTAATTTTTATGTATTATTTTTATTTATTTTTGTTGAGACAGTGTCTCACCATTTTGGCCAGAGTGGTCGTGAACTCTTGGCCTCAAGTCATCCTCCTGCTTTGGCCTCCCAAATCCTTGGAATTAAAGGCATAAGCCACCACACTTAGCCTGACAGTTTTTTTTTTTTTCTAGCTTCTTTGAGACTGATCCTTCTTTGAATCCTAATTTTGAAGATGAGGAAGAGAGAGAGAAGGAGAGAAAAAGAGAGAAAAGGAGAGAAAACAGTCTTCCATTTAGGGTAGCTTACAGTGTCTCTATGTCTGTCACCTTGAAGCCCGAGGGTCATCTGGCCACCACTCAAAGCCACATACCTGATCTCTTGGTCTAAGGCTCCAGGTAAAGACCCAGATAAGACAGAGCCATGCTCTCAGAAAATACTAGAGGAATAAACATGCTAGCTCCTCTAGCACCCTGCCCTTAGCTATTTCTCATACCTCTCTCATCCTTAGAGCACTTGTAGCAGAAGCTGCATTCTGTTGGTTACAGACTTTGAGAGGAATGGAAATGCATGCCTTCTTTCAGCTGAAGGATAGTGGGAGCGCTCTATATATTCAACACTTGTCAAAAGTCATGATGGATGGGAGACTGCATCAGAATCACAGCATGATGCTACCTCCTGTAAGAAGCCTTCAATGATTTCCCATATTTGCTTTATTATTTTTAGCTACCATTTCTCATGCATTTATATTGTTGGCAACTGAAATTCTTTATGTGTTTTATCTCCCTTAATTTAATCTTCAAAACAACTTGGTCAGATAGGCATAAATATTCTTTTTGGGAGTTTGGAATGTTTAAAGTGATCAGGACAAGAGCACACCATCACTGTTTAACTTACAGAGCTGAGATTCAAACTCAGACTCCAAAGTCAATGCTTTTAGCCACTCAGTTACACTTCCTAGAACTCACTGAAGAAAGCATCATGCCACTCTTTTGGTTCTATGATGTTCTGCCTTGTATTATTTGGGGAATTACTTTTCAAAATACTATAATAAAACTATTCCTGATTTGGAATTAAATAAAATATCTGTGTTGGAGCCCCGAATTGCTGCTTACTAGATACACAAACTTTGGGAAGTGCACCTGAACTCCCAGAATCTCCATTACTTCTTCTGCCAATATGATATCCTCATAGAGTGGTTGGGGCCAACACATGGGTACTCGATGTACCTACATAACAGAATTGTGTTTTCAACTTTTTCTGTCCTTCACAACATCTACTACAACCCTGAGTGATACACAATGTGCTAAAAAATTTCTTAAAATTGGATTGAAATTTTAATACTGAGAGAAAAAGTTATTAGACTTATGTAACATCCTTATTACTAGGTATTTTTGCAGTGTGGTTTGGACTAGGCTTTATATGTTCGATGTTCCCTATATACTTAGTCACTCATTCAGGAGTTCGAGACCAGCCTGGCCAACATAGTGAAGCCCCGTCTCTACTAAAAATACAAAAATTAGCCGGGTATGGTGCTGTGCACCTGTAGTCTCAGCTACTCGGGAGGCTGAGGTGGGAGAACCACTTGAACCTGGGAGGCAGATGTTGCAATGAGCTGAGACCACACCATTGCACTCCAGCCTGGGCAACAGAGTGAGTCTCTATCTCAAAAATAAATAAATAAATAAACTTTAATTTTTCAGACTTTTTAAGAGTTTCCAATCTTTTCTCACTAGGGTAGCAACATTTGCACACTGCATGGTCCACCACTTTCTTAAAGCTGGACCAAAGATCTTATGAGCTGATTAACTCTGGGCTTTGAGTTTCCCATTTGTAAAATTAGGTTGGATAGAGGTAATTTCTAGAGTTCCTTCAGGCTTCTACCTTTGATTAAATCTATTCCTTCACCTATGACAGTGGTTGCATGGTCTAGAAATTAGGAAAAGTACACTGAGCATTTGCTGGTAGCCCAGTATAACTGACTGGTGATGAAACCACCTCATGTACAAACTTTAGCACTCCAGACCCCCCAGTGCTCCCTGTCCTAGACTGTAAATATGGGATTAGATTTAACATTCTCCTTCCTAACATAGAGGGTCTAGAATACAAAAAAAAAATTTATATTTCTATTGCATTTCCTTTAGTGCTAGTTGGCTAGTTTCCCTTTTTGGTGGGTTATTTTCTCAATTTAAAAATAATTGTTGAAAGAATCTATTTCCCTCATTCAAACAAGTCTGCATTCTTGGCCCCAAATATGATGGTTTGCTCCCCATTGGCAATAGTGAGGATTTAGAAACAGGACATGCCTCAGCTTCTAACTTAGATTACTCAAACTGGTCACTTTTATCCTCTAATGTCTCAGGCTGGTCACTTTCCCTCTCAGCACTTCCCACCTCCCTGAAATTCTGTGCTCCTTTTCTGCATGCTTTGAACTTGCCTATCTCCTCTACTGAACCCAAGCCACTGGAGGACAGGAACCTCTACTTGCACCCTTATGTGATCTTTGAGTGGGATACACCATTGGCTGAAGTTCAACAGAAAGTACCATCTCCATATAGTGACCAGGAGTCCCCCAAGTGCACAGGTCCCCAGAGCTCCCAGGAATCTTCCTGAGCTTGAGAGCACAGACTCCATGATGTGCTCTGCTGGCAGATCATGGGGACTTTGAGTACCTCTCTTGACTTTTCCTCAAGAGTCTGCTAAGTGGATTCTCTTGGCTAGAAACATGAGAATTTTCAACGATTTCACTTGTCTCAGTGTCTTAGTCCAAGAGTGTGTAAATGCAAGAGTGCTCAATACACCATGGATAAAGTAAGTCGATAAATTCTTTCCTGTTTCTAATTCCAACTTCTCTTCCATGCTCATACAGGATGTTATGAGTTGAATTGTGCCCTTCCTCTCCACGTGTTAAAGATAAAAAGTTCTAACTGCCGATACCATAGACTGTAAATTTATTTGGAAAAAGTGTCATTGTAGATGTAATTAATTAAGGTGAGGTCCTTAGGGTGGGCCCTAATTCAATAGGACTTCCAAAAAAAGGACATTTGGACATAAACACAAGCACACATACAGGGAGAATGGCATGTGAATTTGACAATGGCAATCCACAAGCCAAGGAGAAAGGCCTGGCGCAGATCCTTTCCTCATAGCCCTCAGAAGGAACTAACTCACCAACAACTTGGTTTCAGATTTCCACCCTCAAGAACCGTGACACAATAAACTTCTGTTCTTTAAGCCACCCAGTCATGGCACTTTGTTACAGCAGTTCTAGAAACTAACACACAGGGCCATGGTTCCTTTTCAGGCTTCTTTCTGGGTCTGCCTTTGAGAACTGCCCCACACTTAATGATTGTGGAAGAGTGGCTGAGGGATAGTTTCATATCAATGTTTCTGTCCAGTGGTGTCCCTGTCTTGTTCTCTCACCTCCTGAATTCCTGTGACCATCTTACCTTGCCACTCCAAGACATGTTCAGATTCTCCTGGCTAGATTGAGACTGATTCCTGAGTTCTTAGACCACTTCTGGCTCCTGAGGGCAAGAGCTAACTTATGGGAGGACAGGGCCTCTCCCAGGGGTGAGACCAGAGATCACAAACTCACAGCCTGCACATCCAATGTGATCCAGGGAGAAGTTGTTGGTTCTACTCAAGAGATTTTTGGTTCCTTACAAATTTAAATTTATTTCCAACATTTACAATTTCCACACAAAAATATTTCTGTCTTAGAAAATACATTGGAGAATTTGACGACACTGTTATTATCTCTCCATGTCTTGCAAAATTTATTCAGACCAGTTTGGCCATGTACAGCTCCTAGGTTCTTTTGATAGATAGAAACCATCAAAAACTTTGAAGCAAGCAAGAGTTAGCTATCCTACTCAACTTCAAAGTAAATCTCAGACCAAATTCTGTGACCACCTATTGTTTAGCTAAATAAACATTTACTAGCAAGCTCTCTATTCTATGAGGTTGGTGAAGTCCTACCAAGCTCTTAGTAATTTTGTTGCTCTCAATGAATGTCAAAAAAATGGTACACCCCAGGGAACTGTCACAGGATTCCAGAAACATGATTCTAGTACCCTGAGTTTCAGTATTGGATGAACCGCCATGCTCAGACCCAATGACTAGATGCAGCGATCAGCTTTGGATACCATCTTCTTAGGTAACAGACCACAGGTGCCACTAATTTCTAATGCAAAATTCATACAAGTTTGGGTAGTGTCTCAAAATACGCTTTAATTCTGCCAAGAAGAGGCCATTTCTTAAATTCATTATCTAATTAAAAAGCTGCTGATTAAAAGATAAAATCTGTGACATTCAATATGTTTATTAGCTGAATTTCTGTGTTGATCTGACAGAAGCATTTGTAGTAGCCACTTCTGGAGTGTGGACTTTGAAAAAGAATATTGGCTAACTATCGCTGCAGTGTGAATTACTTACTGATCATGATGCCTGCTGCACCTGGTTTGTAGCTGAACCTTACCCCACACAACATAGCATGTTGTCTTGGTTACAGGTTCTTACCCTGGCTGCACATTAGAATCACCAGGAGAGCTTTAAAAAACATTCCAATGCCCAAGTACCACCCCCAGAAATTCTGACTTAATGGATCAGAAGCAAAGCCCAGACATCAGGATATTTTAAAAGGTCCTCAGGTGATTTTAAAAACTGACAATCACTGGTTTCTGCTAAAATATTTTAAAATGCACTACTGTCATGGTAACGACAATTAGTTGGAGCTAAGAGGAGGCTGCTCCATTTCAATGGGATGGTGTTCTGCCATGGCCTCACAGGCACTTAGTGAGTTAACCCTATGATTTGCTTGGCTTTCTGGCAACCGTGGAACCCACAGCAAGTCTACTTCTAGCCTCCAGATCATTTCTATGCTCTCCTAGGTCCAGTCCCTGTGTAATTGGTCCACCCTTTACTACCCAAGCATAGAAAGAGAAGTAAAAATCAATTTGACACTTTGGGAGGCCGAGGCGTGTGAATCACCTGAGGTTGGGAATTTGAGACCAGCCTGACCACCATAGAGAAAACCTGTCTCTACTAAAAAATACAAAAAAATTAGCCAGGCATGGTGGCGCATGCCTATAATCCCAGATACTTGAGAGACTGAGGCAGAAGAATCACTTGAACCCAGGAGGTAGAGGTTGCGGTGAGCTGGGATTGGGCCATTGCACTCCAGCCTGGGGAACAAGAGTGAGACTCTGTCTAAAATAATAATAACAATAATAAATTTTAAAATAAATTCAAAAATTATACTTTCATGCAAAAGAACAGATTTTTTACTTGAAGAAATGTGCTTAAAAGATCTTATGCTCAATAAAAGTTTGAGAGGTACCAGCGTAGCTCTAGAGAAGATTTTCAGTTTTTCTGAGTCCTTACACCTTCTCCTGAAGAAGTTGTTTCCAAGTGAAGAGCAGTGACATAGTGACTAGGCTTACTTCAATTGTGGTCAATGATTAAACAACAGGGATTTATGTAGCTATATCCTGCCATTGACTTGACCATACTTTTTTATAAGAAAAGTTTCATTAAAAAAGAATACTTATTATTTCTCTTATTTATTTATTTCTATTAATTACTTATATAACTCATTTCTACTAACAAAGCTCTTCCACCAAATTTGAGTAAATGTTGACAGAAAATTGTTATGTGTTAATGCGTTGTGTAGCCATTTATGCTACCATATAGAAGTTCTGCTTATTATAAATATTTGTTTATTTTTCCCCCTTCCTTGTTGTCCTAAGCTATTTTATGGGTTCTCTCCCCTTCTATTTTGCTTGTATCAACTGTTAGCTAGAATAATAGTACTCTAACATCCTAGTTAGAATATGAGGGTTAGAGAGAAAGATTTAGAATTCCTTGGATAAGGATGAACTATAATGGCCAGGTATGAGTACTTGGACAACATTTCTAGGAGATTTCAATATCCAGCATCAACCTCTCCCTTTCCTCAATCCTCTCCCAACCATCCCAATCCCCACACACCCAAAGGAAAATAAATAGATAGATAGATAGATAGATAGATAGATAGATAGATAGATAGATAGATAGATAGATAGATAGATAGATAGATAGAAAATCACTGACCACAAACCCCGGGCCTTTATTTACTGAACACTTTAATGATTTCTGTATTTTCACTCAGCCCATTTAATGTTATATATAATACTATTCATTTATAGGAATTTCAGTGGTCTCTCCATCACTCTCTTCTAATCATGTTTCTCAAATTTGGTTGCCCATTGAATCACCTGAGGATCTTTTAAAGATGTCCAGTGCCTGAGACGCACCACAGATCAATTAAGTCAGAATCTCTGGAGGCAAGGCGAGACCCAGTAATTTTTAAAACACCCCAGGTGATACCAATGGCTGAGAAGCACTGCTCTAAGTTGATTAGCAAATAAACTACTTCTAATCCACTCATCAAATCCTCACAAGACGTTTAAAGTCCAGTGAGTCTTAGACTTTATTATGCCAAAGAGTCTCCCCAGGATACACTGGCCAGATTAGCAAATGAAAATGGAAATGAAGTTTGAATCTCAGATATCCAAAGTTTAATATTTTAGTATGAGCCTCTCCCATTTGATTATCTGAGATTCAAACTTAACTTGGCATCCTGTATTTTCTCTGACAACCCTACCCTAGGTAGTTTGTAACAGTACAGATTCTTGAGCTCTACCCAAATCCATTAGATCAGGAGTAGGTGAAGCTATCTGTACTTTTAAGTAGCACATCAGGTGATTTTGTTGCAGGTGATGAGCCACACTTTTAAGAATATCATTCCTTTTATCACTTCATTTTTCCATCAGTGGCTAGTATCTAAAATTTTGGACTTCTTAAAAGCATTACAATAAAACATGAGCTTAAGTTGAGAAGTTGAATAGATCTCTTCACAAATGGTGATTCTCATTGTTCAATCCAGGAACTAGAACTGGAGTTCACTTGCTGGGTGTGTAATTAATTCCCTTGACATTTAGACAACAAACTTTTTGAAAGTACCTATTTACTTCATATTCAATTTGAGCTACTTCATATTCAATTTGAGCTGCTTCATATTCAATTTGAGCTTCATATTCAACAATGAGAATGTTGAGACCTTGTTGTCAATGCCTGCAAGAGTTGTGAGCACTGAAGAGTACAACAGAGAGATGCTACCTCTATTTAGCAAAAGTAAAGAATTTACTGGTAACACATTTTATTTATTTAACATTTAGTCATTCAATTATTATTTCCATATACATTTTAATAGAAGTCTATGATGTGCTGGGGTCTGTGCTGAGTGCTGGACTCAAACAGACAAACACAACATGATCCCTGCATTAGATCAGCAATCCTCAAATGTTTTGGTTCCAGGATTCCTTTTACCCTCTCAAATATTACAGAGAATGTCAAAGAACCTTTACTCATTTGTTTAAATATTTATTTATTCATTTAAAATTAATAATACATTTGTGTACTAAAATAAATAATATTTTATGAAACATAACTGTACTCAAACAGTGGTGAAAGGGTGGCATTATCTTTTTCTGCAAATTTCTTTACTATCTGACTTAACAGAAGACAGGTGGAATTTTAATCTCTGCTTCTGCATTTAATTTGTTGGATGATGTTGTTTTGGTTGAAGTATATGAGGAAAATCTGGCCCCACAGACATATGGAATTATCTGAACACAGGCTGCATTGAGAGAGCATACATTGTAGCAATATGGCACAAGGTGGTAGGCGGGACAGAGAGGCAAATCGCTAATTAAATCAGTGGTCTCTATACATGTTTAATTACATATCTTTGCCAATTATATATTTTTACCAGAAATACACACGTGCACACATTATTATCACTTAATGATAATTCACTTATTCTGAGGTTCTTTGTTAATCAAAGGGGGTATAAATCCTTATTTCAAATAATTTTCTGAAAATATCACTTTTCATTTTCCCCAGATCCTCACAGATGTGATTTCATAACATGGTTGATAGGAGTAAAGGTGTCAGTTTCATGATTTTCTTAGTGTTCACTTCTATCATTAGCATTTATGTTAATCTGTGATTTCTGTTTAAGAATCTTTTTAAGATACTTGTCCATTTCATGAGGGCTGCTTTAGATAACCTAGAAAGCATAATCTGTAACTCCACTCACCCAGACAACCTAACCTACAGAAAGACTGAGCTACTGAGCACACCACTATTATTCCTGCAGCATCATGGAATCCCATTCTCCTCCGAGAACACCTCAGGAGAACAGTTGAAATAGTATCCGACAAGGGAACTGAGGGAAGACCCCAAGATCAAGCAATATATTAGATAGGAGTTGTACTTAATTTCTCTTCTTTTTTTCCTCCAAAATATAAGTTCTAATGTTTTCTTTCCACCCAGGGGTATGGTCTGGGCACACCTTCAGGGCAGACCAGTAGATGAAACTGGATTGAACCTGGTGTCATCACCATCCTGGAAGATTGTAGGTGCAATGGAGCCATTATCAGGAGCACTGGGACAATGTGGCTGCTTCAAGAAAGGTTTGCTGGAGGAAGGAATACTTGCACTAAGTTTTGAAGAATAGAAGGACAGGGAGTGGTGAGGTTGTGCATTCCCAACAAAGGGTACTTATATATTGTGATTTTAACTGGAATAATTTTGAAATTTCCTTCACTGAAAATCTTAAATAAAAATCAATAGCAATAATTGATTAATGACTAGGGGCCAGAGCTAGCTAAGTGTCATACATACATTTGGTCATCTGTTATTCCAGCAACTCCATAAGTTGAATATTGCATTACATCTGAGGAAACTGAAGCTCAAAGTATGCAAGGCCACATAGCTAGTCACCAGCAAAACTACAGTAATAAGGCTTGTGTTCTCTATTGCTGTACGATATTGCTGCCTTCATGGAGCATATGATAGAGTTGGAAAAAAACGCGAAATGATTATAGTAATTTCAGAATGTGATTAGTGCCATTGGTAGTGACAGAAGACAAATTCCTAGGCAAATAGGGATAAGTCCCTGGTGAAACCCAACTTTCTAGCTGAAGATAGTTTAAAGCCTGAAAACCAAGCTACGAGTCTTGGATAAATCCACGAACCAGATTGAGAATCTCTTTTCCCATTTGGCCCACTTTCCTCTGATTGATCCCCAGCCTTCACCTATTTTACATATATGTAACCTTACCTAAATGGTTTTTCACACTGCTGTGCCCACCTTTGAGTAGTGTCTTTTTTTTTTTTTTTTTTTTTTTTTTGGCTTTTGCATACTCACAAACCAATCAGTACACACTCCCCATTCTGAGCCCATAAAACCCCTGGCTCACCCACATTTGGGAGAGGTACCCAACTTTGAGTAGGGGGTTGCCCCCTTTGGGTCCCTTCTCTGCTGAAAACTGTTCCATTGCTCAATAAAACTCTCTGCCCTGCTCACCCTCTGGTTGTCAACATAACCTCATTCTTCTAGGACACAGTAGAAGAACTTGGGGCCTACCAAGTGCAGGTATAAATAAGGCTGTAACACTGTAGCCCTCTACCCCCAACCAGTGCCGGGCAGCTGACCCACACAACGGGAAGCAGCAGCAGAGCTGGGCCAGCACAGCAGCCGTGGACTTGAGCAAGGAAATGGGACTGAAGGAGCTGTTAACACTCTTCTATTCGCTGAGCTGCAAATGGTGGGAATGACATCCCGTGGGGCTCTGCAGTTCCTGACATCTCTGAGTTTTCAGGTGCCACTGCATCCCCCTCATCTGGACACTAGAGTTCACCCTAGGAATCACTTGTGACATGCCTGCTGCAGCTGCAAGTCAGACCTTGAGCCCGCACCTCTGCCAGCACTTTGAGCAGCCTGCCTGCCACAGCAGCTGACGTGCCTGGCTGTGTGCTATGGCCAGATCCCATGCTCGCTCGCTTACATACCCCTTCCTGCTGTGGGCTAAGCATGTAGTCATGGTGGTCATGGATCTGGGCTGGGGCAGAAGCCAGGCTGAGTGGGTAGGGTACCTTGTGCAGTGAGCCTGGAGCTGAGCAAGGCCCGGGCAGGGGAGCCACTGGCCATGGAGGTCTCCAGCTGGTGAAGCCACACCAAAAAAAAAAAAAAAAAAAATCCTGTGTCACTATGAAATGGAAAAACTGAGCTGAGATCAAAAGTGATAGAGGAGCCTAATTGGGTGGTCAATGATAGCATCTCCAAGATGACATTTAAGTTGTATTTAAAGGACTAAGAGGCTGTTGCCATGCACAGAGAATGAAGAAAGCCCATTCCAGAAAAAGGCAAGGGCATATACAAAGGCCTTGCTTTGGGACAGAGTCATCCACAGAAACCAGCTCCTGCCTTTGACTGGCTGTGTGGGAAAATGGATAGAGAAGGGGGCTGGCTGGCTGCACATGGTGCCCTGGGAGGCGAGCTATAGTTCCGTGGTTTGTATTCAGTGTGTTATGTCTCTTTTGATTCTTCTTCAAGTGATTGGGGTATTAAAACACAAACTTGCCATTTGAGCCATAACCACTACCTTATCACCTGGAGACTTTTATTATCTTGATAAGATCACTCGGGCATGACATGTGAACAAGGTACAGCTTGGCCTGCACTCAAAAAGAGAATCTGATGCAATTTGCAAGGTAAAATAGAATTGAGCAATCAATTATTAATAGGACAATGCAGACATGAAAATCTTGTTATGTAAAAAAGTAGAAATATTTATTTCTAAGATACCTTTAACAATACAGCATATTATCCATTTAACATATTTTTATAGAATTATCTTTTCCCTTAAAGAATCTTCAGAAATAAGTATGACTTTGCTGTGTAATCACTTACTGTACAATATTAATAATCCGAGAATAAATATATTTGCATGATTGCTGTACTAATGATGAAATTAGAAATTTATGCTCACAGCTAATTTTCTTTGTCTTGTATCCCTAACACTTCGTAGGCAATTTCACTTAAGCAGTGTCCACTGGGAACACAGAGTTGTAGCACCAAAGGGAATGAGATTTAGATGTGTGTAGGGTACATTTCATTTTCCTGGTCTCTGACACTCACTTAGCAACTGATAGCATTATTGATTATAGTGATGGCATTGTTGAATTTAGGAGTCATTCTAAGCCCTGCAGTCCTCGGAAAAAAGGATCCCGCTTCACAAAAAAAGAATGATTTTCAAGATGTGGTGAGTTTGATCCTTTACTGTCTTGTGGAATAAGGAGCATATGGTTGAAAATCAGCATTAGCCTCAGACTGAATTTTAGACTTAGTACCTATTCAAGTTTTCTTATCAATTTAAGCCTGCTTGGCCTGACTTCCAGCCACACCCACCTTTGTGGGATTTCACTTCAAACTGGGCTGCAATACCTGGTTCAGGAATTGCACCCTGTAAACCCCAGGAACTGCCATGACTGGAAATCCTTCATTACAACAGCACTGCCTTTGAAGAGAGAGGTTACTACAGTGTATCATTACGTTGAACAAGCACAACTGGAGTTATACAATCAGAATTCAGCTCTTTCATTTTGTCACTATTCCTTTAAATTTGTTCACATTTTATTGTTCTTAGATGAAAATTCAGACAGATCCATGCCTTTTTGTGTGTGACTTTTCAGCTTTAAGTCACACACAAAAAGTCACACACACAGTCATATGGTCCCTCAAGTCATGAGTTCTCAAATCAGAAGTTAGAATCTAGTTCAATATATTAATCAATGGCCAGAATTTGATTTAATATCAGATCTTTTCCCCACCTTCAGCTTATGTCAGCTTTAGGCTGAAAGTCTAAAATGAAAAAAGGGGAAAGCATTGGTCCCTTTTCTATTTCTCTGCTAACTTCTTTCTATCTTATTCTCACTCTACTTCATTTCTTGCTAGCCAGTTTTTGACTCTTCCATGAGAGACAGAAGGGCAGCAAAGAGATAGGAAAATTCTATTTGGTCCAGTGCCTTTGTAATCTGGCCTCACACTCACTGGTGATGGTGATGACGTGTGTTTAAAGTGGACTCTCTTGAGCACCCGCATGGGCTCTTTGGTCATCCCTATGCCTGGCACTTGCCATCTAGACTAGGATGTGAATAATGCCTCTTGGAATTCTGCAAGGCAGCAGCCCTGCTTTGGAAGAAAAAAGTTAGTATGGTGTCATCAGTACACTGAATAGGCAAAATTTGAGTTAGAATCTGAACGCAGCTCTTGTCTTCCAACTTTCATGACATGACATGGGCAATGAGCATTTTCCTCCCCCTGGCATCTCTCAAACTACCCTTCAGCTTTTGCTTCCCTGTTGGTCCTCCTCACTCAGACTTGGCTTTGGGGTGGTCTTACCAACTCCAGGAGAGCGCCTTCTCTCTTGTGATTCACACCCGGGTCAAAGATAATGCTGGACATGTATTGCCTCCAACAAGCCTGACTGGTCAGTGTGTACATCACTTTTTCCTGCTGCCTTAGGCGACTATAGCTTGCTTGGGCTGCAGTCCATCATCCCCTTGATGACAGTGAATACCAAACAACTATCTGAAAGGTCCACTTGAAGAACCTCCTCACCAGTTTGGGATTAGATTATAGCAAATTATCTTCTCCTTCCAGAAGACATGGGAGTACAGGCAACAGCTCTCTCTATCACAGCACTGTTCAATAGAAATGCAGTGTGAACCATACAGGTAATTTTGACTTTCTAGTACACACATTAAAAAGAAATGGGTAAAAATGTGTTAATAATGTATTTTATTTAATATGTCCATATATTCAAAATACTATTTCAACATGTAACCAATATATAAAAAGTATTAATGAGATAATTTATAATATTTTTACCCCGTAAGTCTTTGAATCCAGTGTGTATTTTACACTTAAAGCACATCTCCATTTGGACTAGCCACATGTAGCTAGTGGGTACCATATTGGACAGTGAAGATCTGTTGAAAACCTCCCCTACTCTCTCCAGTTTAAAAAACAGACTTAATAAAATATAATTTACATACTATCAAATTCTGTCATTTTGAGTGTACAATTAAGTGTTTTTTAGTAAATTTGCAGAGTTGTGCAGCCTTCAATTCAATTTTAGAACATTTTGATTACCCCCAAAAAATCCTTTGTAATCACTATCAGTTCCTACACCTAGATCTGGGCAACCACTAATCTACTTTCTGTCCCCACAGATTTGTCTTTTCTGGACATTTCGTATTAATAGAGTCATACAATATGTGATCATTTTCTTCTTTCATTTAGCATAATATTTTTGAGGTTTATCCATGTTGTAGCATGTTCAATATTTGGTTTCTTTTTATTGCCAAATAGTATTCCATTGTATGGACATACCACCATTTGCTTATCAATCTCCAGATTGATAAACATTGTAGATGTTTCCAGTTTTTGGCTGTTATGAACAGTGCTGCTATGAGCATTCATGTACAAGTCTTTGGGTGGAAATACGCTCTAAATTTTCTTGGTAGATGCCTTTAAGTGGAGATGCTGAGACATATGGTAAATTGATATTTAACTTATGAAGAAACTGCCAAATTGTTTTCCAAAGTGGTTGTACCATTTCCCTTCACTTGCTGATTCCTTTTTATGTATCCTTGATCTTATAAGGATCTAAGAGCCAGGAAACTGGTCTTCCATGACTTCCTTTGAAAATTGTGCATGTGGAGTCTTGCATATATCATATTAACAGTTATGAGATGGTCATATGTATAGATACCAAGTCT
>NW_016806966.1:738024-742348 GCF_001698545.2 Rhinopithecus bieti | reverse complement strand
ATATATCATATTAACAGTTATGAGATGGTCATATGTATAGATACCAAGTCTGCAAGAGCTCATTTTAACATCTTCTTATAATCTAGAGATTCTTAGCACAAGAACTTCTTAGGAAAAGTTAAGCACTTCCTAAAAATGATCTCCTTTGACTCTTTAAAGGACGCCCACCTCAAAAGTATTGGAAAACAAGGTCTATGTGCACAGCATTTCTAGCACGTGACTCTTGCAAACAATTAATTAGTAAAAGATGCACTTAGGCAGAGAATTTTCAATTTGTGTATAATAAAACAGGCGATCCTAAGAGCTCTCCTACATCCTGGGAGGGATATTATTTCTGATTAAGGGTCTCTAGTGAGCAGCTTGACTTTGAAAGAGACCTTGTCTCTCTCATGAGTGCATCAGTGACTGCTAAATTTTAAATAAAAGGCCTCTAGATGTAGAAAGAACAGGAAGAAACACTGGACACCATTTCTTTGTAAATTAGAAGGAACTATTCTGTTGCTTCTTGTTTTTATCAGTTTAATAATCCTGTTGGGGTTTTTGAGAAAACTTGAGCCCAATGTCTTATGACTCCAGTGATTTTCTTGGTGTTTACTGGGGGGGAATGAGAAAAACAATGTGTAGATTTAATCAGCATTTGATTTTTCCTCAATCCCTTTGCATGTAGAGAGGAGCAGCTGGTTGTAGGTAATCTTGCTCTTGGGAATTATCAAGTAAAAGAAAGAGACAAGCAGCAGCTTCTACAAAGGCAGCTTTTATGAGGCTGAGCTAGAAAATCACCAGGGAAGCAGCTGGGCTCACCATTTTCATCCAAGTAATTACTGGAAGAGATAGATGGTTTTCAAGGTCATTTGTAGAAAGGGGAACTAATGGCCAGTCCTTTCTCTGGGGGGAACATTCACAAGACAGAGGATAGATGAAGATGTCAATTTCCCAGCCTGTCTGAAAGAAGCAAGGGCAGTGTTCAGAAATGAGGGCTTTTCCCATTGGGTAAGAAAGACCAGAGTTCAAATCATGCCTCTGTTAGCGCTTAGCTGTGTGATTTTGGGCACATAGCTTAATCTCTCTAAGCCTTGGTTTTCTTATTTGCAACATGAAGACAATAATACCCATCTTGTAGGTAGTTTGTGAATATGAAATGAGATAGTCAGGTAGGATTTACTGCCATTTCCTTTTCAGAAACTAAATCAACTAGTTTATCTGGAAGTCTCCAGCTAACATAACCAACATCTAGGACAACAGCAGTTGTCCTTTTTTTTGAAATCATTCCCATTAACTACATTTTGGAAATGATGTTTTCTGGTTATCACAACTACTATAACAAATGAGACCAAGGATCTTTTAAATACCTCACCTTAAAAAAATGAATCAAAATAAATAAACAAATAACTTTTCAGAAACAAAACTCACTAAAGACGTATTTTATTGCATAGCTGCTCCTTTGATCCAAACCAATTAATGAGCCATCTCAACCTATAAATGTTACTAATTAACCTTGAGCCTAGTCTTGTGGTTCAAACTTGTTCTGGGGACAGGGCTGGTCCTTGCTGTGGCTGAAGTGGGGCCTCTTGATTCTCTGGGCTTCTAAGAAAGGGAGGTATAAAGCTATGTGGAGGTGGGGTTTGGTAAGGTAGTTTTGCATGCCAGCCCTTGAGGGCGATTAATAGCAATACTGAGCTAAAGCTGGTTGGATGCTATTGCAGTCCTCATAGAAAATTAAATGTCGTAATGTAAGCTTGTTATCCGCCAGTCAAGGAACTGGCTTGACGGCTGAAGTGCTTTCTTTATGTCTGGAGAGACAGGCGATAGACTGGCATATATCTGTATCTGCCAGTTTCCTTAAAAGCCCTGATAACTGGTGTTTCAAAGAGTATATTCCAAACCCAAATATATCAGAATCCCCCAGAGTATTGGTAAAATGCAGATTCTTAGGCTCAGCCTGTTGAATCAGTATCTGGTGTGGCCTGATAATCTGAATTTTAAACAATCTCCTAAATGAGACATTCAAACTTAAAGCTAGAGAAAAACTGTTTTCAGAGTAGCCAAGAAGATCCTGTCCTACATGTAATAGCTAGGATTTATGTTCTCCATTCTCTGCACACATGCTAATTTTCCCATATTTTCTTGACATGTTCTATGTTAAGAGTTGAAAATCTTTAGATCACCAAATAGCTGGGTTTAATTTTTCTATAAACAGAGAAAGCCATCTCATGCACAGGGCCTTATAGCAATTTTGTTCTTGGTGGGAAGACAGAGATCTTCATAAAGATATGCATTTGTGTCACTTGTTCCCCTTCCGTCAAAGATGGCTATAGCCACTAACCTTATATTATTTTAAATATCAGCGGCAACAAAGGTTACATTGACAGAAGAGTTTTGGATGACAATTCAACTCTGTTGCCATTTCTTTCTTTCAGCAGTCTTTGCTGGTCTCCTTTATTTGCTTATTAAAACTTTTATCTTATTGCTTTTCTCCCATTAGAGAACGATCAACATACTTTCTAACTTCTTTCCTTTTAGGTTTAAAATAAAAAAAATCAATTTCATTACACATGTAATTAATGCTCAGTATTCGGACCTCAAACTCATTCTGTCTTCTTTTCCCTCTGTGGACAAGGCTAATCCCCACTAAGGGTTTATAAATGGGCCCGGCTGCAGTTTGCAGGTGCAGTTGTTTGCTGGAGCCCAAGTCAAGATTTACATATGCAAATGAGCATGGATGTGCCCAAACTGAGTAATTGTGCATGCAAATAGGTGATTAAATAGACAATTACTAAATCTGCATGAACAAATGGGAGTTGTGCATATTCAAAAAGCAGGGGACACCTGAACATTATGCAAACAGGCAGCTTTCCTCAGAGCCTGTGGAAATCTGGCCCCAGGGGCCTGGAAGTTGCTTCAATCCCAGAGCAAGCTGGGATCTCAAGTTGCACAAGTGGAATTTACACTTTGACCTCAGCTGCCGTGGTAATGTCTAGATCTCTGACAAGGTCACCTCCAGGAAGTACATGGGGAAAGGGTTTTGATTTCTGCCATTTCTTTCCATATACTAGATTTAAAGCAGAAATTTAAACTAAGGATTTTAAAAATGACCAGTAGTAAGAAACAAGCTTTAGTTATTTTAGTGGGTTGTAGTGTACGCCCACTCCTCCAAAGCGAAACTTCGAACCAGGCAGAGAGTTCAATCCAAGTTAAACAACCGTACCACAATGAATGTGACTTGATGATGCTATTTCTCACAACTGTGCTGCCAAAAACAAGAGTGAGGCTTAATCACTCTTAGGTAGCTGTTTTTAGTTTGTCTTTGTGAGCTAGAGAAAAATACCCACTGGTTTTAATTCTTCATTTCTTTGTGATTCGAAATCTCAGTTCTCTACCTGCTGCCTAACATTGATAGATGGTGTTGTCAGCAGAGTACATCAATTGAGAAATGATTTCACATAACCAGGGGGGCTTTTCTGACAAAAGATTAGTGGCAATGCCTAGGCTAGCCTACCAAGAGCCAGAGATAAGCAGAATTCGAGACAGCCAAGGAGTGCTGATTGCTGAAATCCTCATATTTTTCAGGAAGATATTTCAGCCCTAGGATATTCTATCTTTTCCACATTCAGTTTTATATGAACCACTTCAAGTCTTTCACTTTACAAAGTAAGGAGTGATATCACTGCAGACCATAAAATCAATTACTCAATTCCATCAATAACCCAGTTCACTGGAATAATTTCTTTACTTAGCACCTGTCAGGAGGAGATTTCAAAATATTCTCACGAGGGGTCAGAAGTGAATGGAATTAGCTATGTCTACAGATGAAGTAGCCAAGTCTCCAATGCAGAGTATTAGGCAGTTCCATAAGGCATGCAGATATAGAAAAACATTAGTCGGTAATTATTCAAGTCTGCATTCTGGCAAAGGAGATAAATGGAAACCAACTTCCCCAAAAGCACCCCTTCAGCATTATCTCTATACAGGCGCATTAGAAGCTAACCAAGGATTCCTCCAGAGCTGTAAGTCATGTGTATATAGTCCATTTGGCCAGAAATACATTTAATAAAGTGGAGAAACGCCTGTAATCCCAGCACTTTGGAAGGCTGAGGTGGGTGGATACGAGGTCTGGAGATCGAGACCATCCTAGCCAACATGGTGAAACCCCGTCTACTAAAATAAAAAAAAATTAACCAGGTGTGATGTCATGCAGCTGTAGGTCCAGCTACTTGGGAGGCTGAGGCAGGGGAATCACTTGAACCTGGGAGGTGGAGGTTTCAGTGAGCTGAGATCACATCACTGCACTCCAGCCTGGCAACAGAGCAAGACTTCATCTCAAAAA
>NW_016806966.1:717309-737716 GCF_001698545.2 Rhinopithecus bieti | reverse complement strand
AAAAAAAAAAAAAAAAAAAAGGTGGAGAAACTAGCTTCACCAGCATAGTCTCAGAAGCCAGAGAAATCCATTCTCCTCCCAATTTCAAGTGGAATTGTTGGTTCTTTCTTTTTCTTGAATACCTAAACAAGTTTTTCACCAATTAAAAAAACACCAGTGGCACAAATACTGCAATGCAATACATGTGTATACATACACTTATGTTTGCATTCATTAAAAACAGTATATACTAACAGTATAATGTCTCAATCACAAGCTTCAGATTGCTACATGTTTGAGTGTCCAACAAAATCTACCAAATTCTAGCCTTTCAAATTACCCTCCAGGGTTCTCTCCTCCCACATGATCCTGCCTGTATTTCATCGGTAGTAATGTCTCCCTCTGCCAGACTCCCAGAGAACTTAATATATGGCCCTTTTCTTGACACTTAACCATGATGCTTTGTATTGAAGTTATTAATAATGATTTTCCCCCCCTTATTGTAATGCAAGATAATTGAGGGAGTTGCTGCAGTCAATATGGAAGGAAAATAAGATTTATCCTCTATATCCAATGTCTCAGGCACCATGCCATCTTCATATGTGCTATCTTGTCCATGCTTTACAAACGTCAATTAGGTAAGTGCGATTAGCATTTTACAAACAATGAGAGGATGATTTGAGAGGTTTCATAACAGCTCAAAGCCTGTTCCTTAGGTTCAAATTTCAGCCCCAACACTTGCCAGCCATGAGATCTTGGACATGCTTCTTGGTCTTTGAAAGTCTTGTTTTCTTCATTCATAAAAATGAGATAGAAATTATGCCAATTTATTGTAGCAAGACAACTGATTATTAATGGTAAGGATTAAAGGAGGCAATTCATAAGAAGTGTTTAACACAATACATGACTCATTGTAAGTGCTTGATGTTTCTGCTTATGTTGCTGGCAGTAATAGTATTGTTAGGTATTCTAATTAGCTTTTCAAGAAACTTTGTGTTCAAACATATAGATCGCACTTAGCAGTTGGCTCAGAAATTTTTTATTATTTTCTGACAATGAATGAAGGAATGCACAAGTGAGTTCCAAGTGTTTTCCTAGCACTTCGGTCATATTCCCTGGAACCTTGGGATATTTTATCTATAGTTGCCAAAAGCCTCTTTTTATTGTGTTGTAGATGCTGTCCCTATAGACTCCTCAAGTCTTCCAAAAGTGCAGAAGCCTGGAAAGCTGTTACAAATGAGTAATTGCTATTTATCAGACCCCTCCCAGAGAACACATGTGCATTTTGTCTTTGGTCTTCAAGAGACTCTCTAACACACGGCTTATTCCACTTTCCTCTTGATATTTGCCTTTTCCAGGTTTAAAGCAGAGATTCTCAAAGTGTGACCTATGGAACCAGAGGGATCTTGCAGGCCCAATCAGGGAGTTCAGGTCAAAATGATTTTTTTCATGATGCTAAAGTGGTATTTATCGTTTTCACTCCAGTGACGTAAGCCCCGATGCTAAAAATAAGCAGTGGTGGGTGGAACTGCTGGTGCTTTATCTCAAATCAAGGCAGTGCCACCAGACTGTACCAGTAGTTGTTGTGTACTGCACCAGGCACTCACAAGAGGCAGGAAAAGCAGTTTTAAGAATGTCCTTGAGGAAGAGTATACTGGGTTGATTTTATTGAATCTCTACCTTTCAGTTCACATCTTTTTAATATTTTATATGATGAAATGGTAAGTACATGTAAGGCAACTTATAAGGTGCACGCCAAAGTATGGTGTTTGTTGGAGGAAAAGCACTTGTGTGGTTATTTTAGTTGCAAGCTAAACTAGATACTTCCTCCATGAAATACCCTGTAATTTGAAAAAATGACTGACAGACAAACATGATTGTTCAGACTTAGGTATTTTGCAGATACTTTTCCAAAAGTGAAGTGATCCTGTCACTTCAGGGAAAACGACTGATGGTATTTGTTGCAAATTAGAAGATTAAAGCTTGCAAGCAAAATTTAGAATTGTGAAAAACTTGTGTCTCCCACTGTGAGCTTGACAGCTTCCCAATATTTAGAAATTTTTCTAATGATATCAGTGATAATATTAATGAACATAAGTTTTTTGAGATTGCAAAATGAAGCATGTCAACTTGAAAAATGGCATAACTAAGTGAACCGATATTTTCCAGATGACTGATATGTGATGTTACAAAATTATTCATGACTGAAAGATTCACCCAAAGTGCAAGACAGGCTGATATATTTTAATGTTATAGAGTTCAAAATGTTTATTGATATGGATTTTGAGTTCACACTGCAACCAGCCTTTAAGAAACTACTAATTAGGGAGTTATGGTATATTGTCAAAAAGAAATATCCACAATTATCTAGAAAGATTACCAAAATGCTCTTCCTTCTTCTAACTATGTATCTCTGCGAGGTTGACTTTATTTTTCATAGACTTCAACCAAAACAACATATAATAAATTTATTGCAGAAGTAGATATTAGAATCCATCTATCTCCTACTTAGCCAGATATTAATGAGATTTGCAAAATGGAAAATACTGCCTCTCTTCACATACTTTGTTTTAGAAAATACAGTAATTTTAATAAAATATATTTATGTTATTATGTAATAGTTTTATTTTATTTTGAATGAATAAAGAAATATTTTAAATACTCTTAGTATTAATGTCTAATACATTATATATCAATAGATAACACCCATATAATTATTTTTGAGGTCCCTAACACTTTTTTAATTTTATTTTTAATTTCAATAACTTTACAGTATAAGTTGGTTTTGGTTACATGGGTAAGTTATACAGTAGTAAAGTCTGATATTGTAGCATACCTGTCATCCGAGTAGTGTACATTGTACCCAATATGTAGCTTTTTATTCCTCACCCTCCTCCTTGCCACCCACTTCTAACTCTCCAAAATCCAATGTATTAATCGGCATGCCTTTGCATATCCATAGCTTAGCTCCCATTTATAAGTGGTAATATATAGTATCTGGTTTTGCATTCCTGAATTGTGTCACTTAGAATAAATGCCTCCAGCTCCATCCAACTTGCTGCAAAATACATTATTCTGTTCTTTCTTTTATGTCTGAGTAGTATCCCATGGTGTATATATACCACATTTTCTTTAACCCATCATCAGTTGATGGGCATTTAGGTTGGTTCATATCTTTGCAATTGTTAATTGTGCTGCAATAAACGTACATATTCAGGTTTCTTTCGTGTACAATGACTTCTTTTCCTTTGGGTAGATACCCAGCAATGGGATTGCTGGATCAAACGGCAGATCTACTTTTACTTCTTTGAGAAATCTCCATACTGTTTTCCATAGAGGTTGTACTATTAATAATTTATATTCCCACCAGCAGCGTATAAACAAACGCTTTGCAACACATCCATGCCATTCTTTCTTTCCTTTTTCATTTTTTGGTTTTTGACTTTTTAATAATGACCATTCTGGTGGTGGTAAGGTGGTAGTATCACATTATAGTTTTAATTTGCATCTCTCTGATGATTAGTGATGTTGAGTATTTTTTTGTATGTTTGTTGGTCATTTGTATATCTTCTTTTAAGGAATGTCTATTCATGTCATTTGTCTATTCGTCTATTTTGATGGGATTATCTGGGTTTTTTTTCTTGCTGATTAGTTTTAGTTCTTTGTAGATTCCGGATACTATTTCCTTTGTTGGATGCATAGTTTGCAAATATTTTCTCCCATTCTACGGGTTGTCTGTCTTACTCTGATGATTATTTCTTCTGCTCTGCAGTACCTTTTCAGTTTAATTTGATCCCATTTACTTATTTTTGCTTTAGTTGAATTTGCTTTTGAGGTCTTAGTCATAAATTCTTTCCCTAGGACAATGTCCAGAAGAGCTTTTCCTAGCCTTTCTTTTGGAAATTTTATGATTTCAGGTCTTAGATTTAAGACTTTAATCCATCTTGAGTTGATTTTTGTATATGGTGAGAGATAGGGATCTAGTTTCATTCTTCTGCATGTGGGTATCCAGTTTTCCCAGCACCATTTATTGAATAGGGTGTCCTTTCCCCAGATTTATGTTTCTGTATGCTTTGTTGAAAATCAGTTGATTGTAAGCATTTGGCTTTGGCTTTATTTCTGGGTTCTCTATTCTGTTCCACTAGTCTATGTATCTACTTTTATACCAGTACCATGCTGCTTTGGTCACTATAGCCTGGTAGTATAATTTGAAGTCAGGGAGGGTGATGCCTCCAGATGTGTTCTTTTTGGTTAAGATTGCCTTGACTATTCAGGCTCTTGTTTGGTTCCACGTGAATTTTAGGATTTTTTTTTTTCTAATTCTGTGAAAAATGATGTTAGTATTTTGATAGGAATTACAGAGTCTGTAGATTACTTTGGGTACTATGATCATGTTCATGATATTGATTCTTCCAATCCATAACCATGGAATGTATTCTCATTTGTTTGCGTCATCTACGATTACCTTAAGCAATGTTTTATAGCCCTACTTACAGAGACCTTTCATCTCCTAAGTTAAATATATCCCTGGGTATTTTATTTTATTGTTGCAACTGTTGTGAAAGGGATTGAATTCTTGATTTGATTCTCAGCTTGGTTGTCATTGGTATATAGTGGTGCTACAATTTTTGTACATTCATCTTGTAACCTGAGACCTTATTGAATTCATTTGTCAAATCTAGGAATTTTTTGAAGGAATCTTTAGGGCATTCTAGGTATGCGATTATATCATTGACAAACAGAGATAGTCTGGCTTCCTATTCCCCAATTTGGATGCCCTTTATTTCTTTCTCTTGCCTGACTACTCTGGTTAGGACTTCCAGTACTATGTTGAATAGAAGTAATGAAAGTGGGCCTCTTGTCTTCTTCCAGTTCTTAGGGGAAATAATTTCAACTTTTCCCTATTCAGTATGATCTTGGCTGTGGGTTTGTAATATGTGGCTTTTATTATTTTGAGGTATGTGTCTTCCACGCTTAGTTTGTTGAGGGTTTTCACAAAAAGATACTGGATTTTATTGAATTTTTTTTCTGCAGGTGTTGGATTCAATTTGCTGGTATTTTGTTGAGGATTTTTACATCTGTGTTCATCAGGGATATTGATCTATAGTTTTCTTTTTTTGTTATGTCCTTTGCTTTGGTATCAGGGTAATACTGGCTTCATAGAATGAGTTAGGGAGGATTCCCTCTTTCTCATTATTTTGGAATAATTTCAATTGAATTGGTACCAATTCTTCTTTAAACATCTGATAGAATTCAGTTGTGAGTCCACCTGGCCTTGTGCTTTTTTCTTTTTAACAGGGAATTTTTTTTTTTATTACTGATTCAATCTCACTGCTTATTATTGGGCTGCTCATAATTCTATTTCTTCTTCATTCAAGCTAGAAGGGCTGTATTTTTCCAGGAATTTATCCATTTCCTCTAGATTTTCTAGTTGATGTGCACAGAGGTGTTTATAGTAGTCCCAAATGATCTTTTGTATTTCTGTTGGTTGTAATCTTTCCATTTTCATTTCTAATTGAGCTTATTTGAATCTTCACTTCTTTTCTTGATCATTCTAGCTAATGGTCTATCAGTTTATCTTTTCAAAGAACAAATTTTTTCTTTCATTAATCATTTGCATTTTAAAATTTCAATTTTATTGAATTCTCTGATATTTGTTATTTCTTTTCTTCTGCCAGCTTTGGGTTTGGTTTGATGTTGTTTCTATAATTCTTTGAAGTGTGACTTTGTGTGGTCAATTCGTAATCTTTTATTTTTAGACTTTTCGATGTAGGCATTTAGCTCTATAAACTTTCCTCTTAGCACTGCTTTCGCTGCATTCCAGAGGTTTTGATAACTTGTGTCATTGTTATCAGCCATTTTGAAGACTTTTTAAAATTTTTCTTGATTTCATTGTTAAAAGTCATTCAAGGGCGGGGCGCGGTGGCTCATGCCTGTAATCCCAGCACTTTAGGAGGCCAAGGTGGGCGGATCACGAGGTCAGGAGATCGAGACCATCCTGGCTAACACGGTGAAATCCCGTCTCTACTAAAAATACAAAAAATTGGCTGGGAGTGGTGGCGGGCACCTGTATTCCCAGCTACTCGGGTGGCTGAGGCAGGAGAATGGCATGAACCTGGGAGGTGGAGCTTGCAGTGAGTCGAGATCACACCACTGAACTCCAGCCTGGGTGACAGAGCAAGACTCCATCTAAAAAAAACCAAAAGACAAAAAGTCATTCAAGAACAGATTGTTTAATTTCCATATATTTGTATAGTTTTGGATTGATTTCTAGTTTTATTTCTCTGTGATTTTGAGGAGGTACTTGATATGATTTTTATTTTTAAAAATCTATTGAGATTTGTTTTGTGGCCTATCATGTAATCTATCTCGGAGAATGATCCATGTGCTGATGAGAAGAATGCATATTCTGCAGTTCTTGGGTAGAACTTTCTGTAAATATCTGTTAGATCCACTTGTTCTAGAGTGCAGTTTAAGTCTGGTGTTTCTTCGTTGACTTTCTGCCTTGCTGATATGTCTAGTGCTGTCAGTGGAGTGTTGAAGTACTCCACTATTATTGTGTTAGTGTCTATCTCTTTTCTGAGGTCTGGAAGGAATTGTTTTATGAATCTAGGAGTTCCAAAGTTCAGTGCATATGTATTTTGGATTGTAATGTCTTCTGCAGAATTGATTCTTTTTTTTTTTATTACATAATGATCCTTTTTTAAAATTTTTTCTTTTTTCTGTAGTGTTATTGCTTTAAAGACTGTTTTATCTGACATAATAATAGCTATTCCTACTTGCTTTTGGTTTCCATTTGCATGGAATGTCTTTTCCACCCCTTTATCTTGAGTCTATAAGAATCCTTATATGTGTAAATGTGTTTCTTTAGGACAAAAAATATTTGGTTTGTGATTTTTTATTTATTATGCTGATCTGTATCTTTTAAGTGGAGCATTTAGAATATTTACATTCAATATTAATATTGAGATATGAGGTACTGTTCCAGTCATCATGTTGATTGTTACCTAGTTACTTTGTTTTCTTCATTGTGTTATCGTTTTACAGGTCCTGTGAGTTTCATGCTTTCAAGGTGTTCTATTCTGGTGCATATCGACCTTTCGTTTCAATATTTAGAACTCCTTTTATCATTTCTTTTTAGGGATGGTCTAATAGTGACAAATTCTCTCAGCATTTGCTTGTTTGAAAAAGACTTTATTTCTCCTTTGTTGAAGAAACTTAGTTTTGCTGGATGCAAAATTCTTGCTGGATGGTTATTCTGTTTAAGGAGGCTAAAGACAGGACCTGAATCCCTTACAGCTGGTAAAAGGTTTCTGCTGAGAAGTCTGCTGCTAGTCTTATAGATTTTCCTTTATAGAATACATCATATTTTTGTCTCACTGTTCTTAGAATTATTTCCTTCACATTGACTCTAGACAGCCTAATGACTATATGCCTTGGAGATATCCTTTTTGGAATAAATCTCCCAGGAGTTTTTTGTTTTTTTTTTTGTTTTTCGGCTTAATGAATTTGGATGTCTAAATCTCTAGTAAGGCCAAGAAAGTTTTCCTCAATTATTCTCTCAAATAAGTTTTCCAGACTTTTGCTTTTCTTATCCCTCCCAGGAAACACCAGTTTGGCTATTTTACATAATCCCATATTTCTTGGATACTTTGTACACTTCTTTTAATTATTTTTTATTTTTGTCTGATTGGATTAATTCAAAAGCCTTGTCTTTGAGCTCTGAAATTCTTTATCCTACTTTATCTAGTAAACTGTTAAAACTTACCATGGCATTTTGTAATTCTGTAAATGTGTCTTTTATTTTCAGAAGTTCTAATTGATTTTTTTAAATATCTATCTCTTTAGAACATTTTTAATTCACATCCTAAATTGTTTTTTAAATTTCTTCATGTTGGTTTTCATCTTTTTCTTGTACCTCTATGAGTAACTTAATAAGCATCCTTTTGAATTCTTTATCTGGTATTTCAAAGTTGTCATTTGGTTTAGTTCCATTGCTAAAGAGCTGGTGTAATCTTTCTGGGGTTTTATAGAACCCTGTTTTGTCATATTGCCAGAATTATTTTTCTGGTTTCTTCTTTTTCGGGTAGACTATTTCTTTTAATTATTTTTTAATTTATTTTTGATTCAACTGTGCTGTTTCAAAATGTCCCATCCTTGAGGATGTGATTTCAATGTTTATAATTTGTTGTAACCTAATTCAGCTCTGGGTGAAGACTTTGTATGAGTTCCTTGGTTATAAAGAGCCCTTGTATGATGGCTTTTTCAGATACTGATTGTAGTGGCAATATGTTAATGATGTGAGTAGGTTCACTGTCTCCTATAACTTTGGAATGACAAAAGTCTCTTGAAGCTTATTTTGTTTCCCAGGAGTGTGTATTTTCTTATTTATTTATTTTACCCCACTATTTTAATCACTGGATTGAACAGTCCAGGCTTCAGGCCAGTGAGAAGTATCTACAGGTAAAAATCAGCTGTGACTAAAGCAGGTGAGTAAATGTAATACCCAATGGAGGGCAGAGGTCACAGCATTGACAGAGGTAGTTGGAGGAGTTCTCAATGGAAAACACTGAGGTCTTTTCAGGGTGAAGAGAGGGAGTCACCTGAGTTCCCCTGCCGGGCCAGTAGGAAAGCAATCCACCTCTCAGTCACACTCCTGACCCAGGGTTCCGGCTATTCAGATCAGACAGACACCTCTTTTCATCTGAAGGAATGCTGATGTTCCATATAGAAAAGGTTTGTCATTCTACTTCTCATGGAAGCCTGTACCAGGAAAGCATTCCTTTTGTGGGGATGCAGTCACTCTGAAATGTCCTAGAAAGGTTGTCTACAGATGGACCTAAGTCAAGCTCCCATGAGAGAAGCCCCACCTGTGTCTTCAGTGGTGGGTGAGAGGGAGAAGAAGTCCCCTTCTATGTGACACTTTATGAGCATCAAGGCTCCTGACTGTTGGGGTAGAGCTGCCAGCTTTTCCTACTGAGCCCAGCACTGCACTTGTGCTTTTGCTGAAAGAAATTTCCCACAAGCTGAAAGTTCTGGGACTCAGGGCCTGTGGTCTGGATTTTCTTTGTCCCATTGGGTGCACTTCCCCTTCCCCTAGAAGTAGTAGTCCCTGAGGCCCAAATTACTATGAATGCTTCTCTTTTTCTGGGCCTAGCCTCCTAGGGGGCTATCACACTCCAAGCTGGAGATGGGGAATGGCTTCAACGGATCCAGTGATGTGACCTGTCCTCACGTCTCCCAGCAGCAGGTACCAGAACCAGTCCCGATGGCATGGCAGGGGAGTGACTTAGACTCTTTGAGATTCTTTGGTTATAAGCAGCCTTAGTGTGTTGGCTTTCTCATGTGCAGGTTGTAGTAGTAATGAATTGGTAACATGGAGAGACTAAGGACCTCCTGGTCAGCCAGAGTGATGTAGGCAATGATGATAGCTGAGGTTATTTACAAGTCTTCTTCTTCCTGGGGGCCATGTTATTCTCCCTGAAGATGTTGTAATGGACTGTGTCAGTTGGCCTCCAGTCAAGAGGTGGCACTTGTAAAACACTACCAGCTATTCTGGTAGCAGTGGGATTTGTGCTTGCCTTATGCTACTCAGGGGAAGTACTCTGGTTTCTCAGGCAACAAGCAGAGCTACAGAGCTCCCAAAGGTTTCTGTCCTTTGTGTTAAGCTACCAGGGCAGGTGGAGGGGCAAAGCCAGGTGGGGGCTGCATCAGGTAAGTCCACACTCTGCCTCTCCACATGTATGTGCAAGCAGTGGCCCCAGTGAGCAGTTCTCTGGCTGCTGGAGTAATGGTCCAGGAAGTCCACAGAGGGAGTGGGGAGTAACAAGTGACAGTAAGCCCCACCCAGCTCCCACACACTTGGCAAGTTAGATCTCAAACCTACAGTGCTCCACTAACAGTGGCTAGCTAAGTGCCAGGCAGTCTGAGCTCAGAACTAAAAACTTCCCCAGGCTGTAAACTTTCCCTATGAGACAGAAACCACAGCTTTCAGGCTATGCCCCTCTCAGTCTGTCTGTGAAGTAGGGGAATCCAGTTCCTGTGCCCATGGCTACAACACACTTCCCACTCACCCCCTGGTTCTGGCCAAAGGGGTCTGTCCCAACTTGAAATTACATCATGAATCTCAGGAGCTTCCTTCCACCTATGACCACCAACTGAGTTCACCAGCAGATTTCTGCGAGGTCCCCTGGGAGATAGAATCAAGTTTTGTTTCCCTTTATCTGTTGGAGTCTGAAAGTGCTTGTAAAGAAGTGATGCCGTTCCTTCTTATATACTCCTCACCACTCACTAAATCAACTCCAGCACTGAGATAAGGCCCTCCCCTGTGGCCTGGATTGCCAACTTCCCAGTGGGAATGTATATCCTGGAGGCAATTTCTCCCCCTCTCACACTCTAGGGACTTACGGTTTTCCTCCTGGCTCAAAGCATAGGCTCAGCCTGCCACTTCTTTCAAAGGTTCTGTTATTTTTATTTTTCAGTTTTCCTGTTAATTTTCTGTGTTGCTGCTTGGAAACAAGTTCACTGCATGAGTCTCTACAAACTATTTTGTCTTTCCAAGTGGGAGAGGCATGCTAACAATTCCTCCAATCCACCATCTTGGGAAAAAAAAAAAAAAAAAAAAAAAAAAAGGCCCTAAAATTTTAAAAGTGTGAAATGCATCCTGAAGCCAGAAAGGTTTTGAGAACTGTCAGTTGAAAGCAACTGATGTGGACTGAATGTTTAAATCCCTCTAAAATTTATTTATTGAACTCCTAACCCCCAAGGTAATGGTATCAGGAGGTAGGGTCTTCGGGATGTGACTAGGTCATGAGCGAAGAGCCTTCATGAATGGGATTGGTGTCCCTATAAAAGAGGCCTGAGGGAGCCTGACATTTCTTCACCGTGTAAGGACACAGTCCTCCATAAGCCAGAAAACAGGTCCTTACTAGACACTGAAGCTGCCTTAATGTTGGGCTTTCTAGCCTCAAGGAGTGTGAAAAATAAATTTCTATCGTTTGTAAGCTACCTAGTTTATGATATTTTGTTATAGCAACCTGAATGCACTAAGATAGCAATGATTTATAAACTTGTTTGTAACATCAGAAACCTGTGATCAAAGGAAACTTTAAAGACTAATTTATGAAAAGATAAAAATCTGAGTTGCTATGGTGAAACAGAAAGATAGGACCCAAAGCCTCCCAGTTTTGCCTCTTCTCTATTCCCTTTCACTTCCTCATGAGTCCCTCCCTGGAATCCCAGTAAGAAAATCTCTATGCAAAAGCATCAGTGAGCTGATGAAGCAGGCAGCAGGAATGCAGCATCCCAGGCCAAGTGGGAGTGGAGAATGATGTCAGGCACAACTGCTAAGACGAGTGATGGGAGAGCCTCAAATCAGATTTTAGACAGGATGACCTCCCCTGTCTCCTTTTCCATTGATCCACTGGAGCTTTCTTACTGAAAAACACTTGACTACTGATCTCTTAACTATGTGTGGAATCACCAGTGAGCACACTCCAAAGTGATTAATTTGGTATGAATGAAAGGTGGTGTCTGCATGGGATGGAGACAGAGAAATTCCTGGCACATTCTTTTCTCTGAATTAGCAGTGTTGGGGTTGAGCAATTGAGGAATAATTTCCACCCAACTGTAGGACCAAATACTATTCTGAATGACCAGGGAATAGAATGAAATACAAGAATACACAGGAGGGTGAAATAATAGCAGCAAATCTAGAACTGAGTAGAGTATTTTCAGGTGGTTCTGAGTTATGGACAGACAGTAGAATGTAGAGGGAGTATAATACAACTAGATAATGGAATTCCAAGACTCTGTCTTTAGCGCTGGCCTCTGTGCTGACACCCAGATCAAAACTAGTTTCTGGGCTTTTACTTAGCTTTCTAAAAATATCTCAAATTTAATTTGACCTGGACTTGCTAATGCATTCTTTCTGGTTCTGTGTCCTATGTCAATTATGACATTATCATTCACTCTGTCAATAAATCTAGATCTTTTGAAGTCTCCTGTGATAAAGGTTTGGGGTGAACAATGGCCACTGGGAGGCTGTTCAATATCCAAACCTCCTTTTTCAGTTGGGAGAAGCCACCAGACTTAATGACACACAATCTTCTCCTTTCCTAAGAAAGAGACATACTCTCCCTGCACCCTCAGGCTTGGCACTCAGTGGACTTAGCATCATTGGTACAGAGTGTTAGGGGCAACAGGTTCAGAGGGAGTCACGCTAAGTAGCAGCAGCTACACTGGTGCATTTGAGCCACATCTTTCCTTCCGACGATGGTTAAGATCCTCCCTACTCTTGGCTGTCCAGAGAGCCTTGTTTGCCTTTGCCTTATTTGTTTTACATTTTTAAAATCTGGTCCTCAACTATCACATTGGTTATCCAAACCAGTCTTTTCTTTTTTTTTTTTTTTTTTTTTTTTGAGACGGAGTCTCGCTCTGTCGCCCAGGCTGGAGTGCAGTGTCCGGATCTCAGCTCACTGCAAGCTCCGCCTCCCGGGTTTACGCCATTCTCCTGCCTCAGCCTCCTGAGTAGCTGGGACTACAGGCGCCCGCCACTTCGCCCGGCTAGTTTTGTATTTTAGTAGAGACGGGGTTTCACCGTGTTAGCCAGGATGGTCTCGATCTCCTGACCTCGTGATCCGCCCGTCTCGGCCTCCCAAAGTGCTGGGATTACAGGCTTGAGCCACCACGCCCGGCCCCAAACCAGTCTTAATAAAAATTTTCCCAATGAAGTCCTTTCTATTCTTATAGCCAGAGACACTTGTTCTTGCTTGCAGTACAAATTCTTGAACTAGACACCATTTTCTTTCTATTTTATTTAAAAAATGTCTCCCCTACATACCTAAGTACTACTCTTAAGTTCAGGCCCTTATCATTTGGACAAGAACAATTGTGCCTCCCTCACACCAGTCTTTCTCCATTCCAATCCAACCTCTCCACTCACGTTTTATTTTTCCAAAGATTTTACCACAGTTTTCTTTCTTTTGTTCAATAACAAAAGCAACCAAATCTTCCTAGCATCCTTATGCTTGCAGAATAGTGTTTGACTACATATCATTCAAGGCCTTTCAATCTACTTTCCAACATCCAGCATACAGCTCTTGTCAGCAGAAGTCAATTCAAAATTATATTTGTAGCCCCAAGATCTGGCAAAACACCTGGTATAAAGTAAAGCCCAATAAATGAATGAATGCGTGCATGCATGACTTATTTGTTACTCAGAAATCCAGTACACTAGATACAATTAAGTGTATGTGATTTCCTAAAGTCTCTACAGAAACATTCATGTCTTTCTAAATATAGTCAGGCACTGCCTAATGATGTCTGGGTCAATGGTGGACCACATAGTTGACAGTGGTACCCTAAGATTATAATAATATATCCTTACCGTACCTTTTCTTTGTTTAGATATGTTTAGATACACAACGGCATTACAATTGCCTACAGAATTCAGTATAGTAACGTGCTGTGCAGGTTTGTAGCCTAGCAGTAATAAACCATCCCGCGTAACCTAGATGGTATAGCCTAGATGTGTGTGTGTGAGTACACTCTACGATGTTCAAATAATGACAAAATCATCTAAAGATGAATTTCTCAGAATCTATCCCCATCATTAAGTGATGCATGACAACATATGAAAAAGTACGCATTATGTCTATTTTGGGGGTTCTCTGCCTCATAGTGCTCTGTTTCTACGGCTGCTACGCACTTATCTTGATGTAGTCAGTTTGATTCTGCCTGCCTTGTCCAATAATGTGTAAGCTCTTTCAGGTCAAGAACCATCTGTTATTTATCTTTGCACTCTTAATGCTTAAACACAGAGTAGATGTTTGACGTATCTTTGCTCAACTTACCTCCTAAAGAGGAAATGTGTGGTATGAGAAGGGAGTGGGTAAGAATTCTGCTTGACAAGAACTTTACTTCCCACAACTCATGAAGAAATGTTTTCAAAATTTCAACATTAAATATGCTCTTTGCTGACTGCTTTTTGTCAACACCCTTTGCCAGATTGAGGACATCCACCTTTTGCTCTCTGTTTCTTGACAGTGGTGACCCTGAGGGCTTGACATTTGCATACCAGAAACCTCCTTGGCTTCAGCATTTGCTCACATCCCTGACAACAGAGTTTCTGGGGCATGGTACTCACGCTGTAAATTGCACAGACAGAATTGAAGTAAAATCTCCCAACTATTTCTGATAATGAAGAGGTTTCTGAAAGCCTACCAAAACCTCTATAATTATCTCAAGTGAAACCTTCTTATTAAATTTTAAGCTCTTTTCATTTTGGTTATTGTCATTTACGTGAAATGAATGAATGGGAACGAAGCCTGGGAAAATTATGAAGTTGTTAAGCCTGTTTATGTTCATTCGACTCAGAGTTTGAGCTTAAAAAGTGGAGTGTGTGTAGGGGAGGCAATCGAAGCATCTTTATGAACGAAATCCAATAGTTATTAACAGATGCTGTGGCTTATTTTCCTTTGGCTGAAAAAAAAAAGGGGGGAAGGGTCAGTGTGAGGCAATATATTTCCTGTCTTATCTCATGGTAGACAACTTTGAAATATTGAATATGTTCATCAGCATTTTTAGATATACAAAAGAAGAAATTTTAGTTGGCTTTTTTCTTATATAATGATGCTAAGCTGTATTAAGCAATGTAAACGTTTCTGCTTGTAGGGATTGGTCTCCAGTGGTTAGTTGTCAACCTCATGTAGAGCCTTCTCTTAGGTCCAGCAGCCCCCTTTTTTAGGGGTGTCTCAGCCACAGGCACTTTGCCGTGAAGGCGGGAGAGGCGTGGACGAGCAGCAGCCTTGGCATGCCAAGTGGTGATCCCTGCTCATCCATCATTTCATTTAGACAAATGAAAGATTACAGCCCTATGAGAAAAGGCAGTCACAGCCACACAATGCTTTGTGCACAAAGTAAATTGCTAGTTTCCTGTGATCTTTCTGACAAGTAAATTACGGCAGAAAATAACATAGATGGGAATACAATGACAAAAATGCAGAGACTTGGTCGTTCAAAGGAGTTATTGGACCTCTGATACAACCATTTCTAAAGAACCTCAGACCCTCTTTTCAATGGAAAGAGGATTTTCCTCCATCTTTCTATAGTGTATCTTGAAGAGAAATAATATACGATGGGCAGGGTAAGAAGTGGAATTCTCAGTAATCAAATATCCTTTTTTCGTGATAGGAAGATATTAAAATTATGCATAAAGAGAGGAGCTTGCTTTGGGGATTGCTGTGCCTGTGATCATTCTAGCTTGGCACTGAGGATCACAGTGATGCAGTCTATTCTGCATAAAAGATAGCTTCTGAGAGGTCTTTTCATATCTTAACAATCCCAATTCTTCATATTTTTATTCAGTCATAAAATGAGTTCTTATTTTGTTTTATAACAAATAAGAAAATTCCTCTCATCAGAATTAATTTCCCTTTGCCTATTCCGAGCCTAAATTCTCAAACATCTTCTAAAGGCTGTATGAATCTCCGAGGCAGAAAAATAAAAGCTGTATTAGCAAAGTCAAGTGGAGCTGAGGAGGGAAGGGTACTGAAGATAACAGAAGTAATAATCTAATCACAAATATCATAAATTTCTGAGCTTCACATTCCTCAGAGATGTCTCAAAGTTGACAGACTTCATAAAACTGTAGAGTCAAATAGGGTTTTTAGCAAGACTCAGGGACATGAAATGGTCTATTCTATACCTAAGACACTGTACAGTGAAGCTGACACTAGAATCCTGATGTTGCAGGCTGTAGAGTTTTCTACTACTAAAGTAGGGATTTCTTCTAGAATTCTTACAGCAAGGTTCTGTCATGAGGAGAGCACTTAGTAGGGAGACCCGATCCTCCAACTGATAATTGGTTGTGTGTCTTAGGCAAGAGACGTAAACTCTTCGTGCGTCATGTGGAAGATGAGGGTGTGGGATGGGATTAGGCATTCTCAAGTGGCAGCACAGAGAGGGTGTACTTGAATAGCATATCTTCAAGGCCATTGTCATAATTTTATACTTAAGACAATAGCCTACAGAATAAAAACTGCAGAGAGCAGAATGCAGTGAAATCAGCTAATATTAAATGCATATATTAAATGCACTAAGAAACACAGGAATAAAACGCTAAAATATTTCCCAGAGCTGGTAGCCTTGGTGGTCCCTAATGATGAATGCTAATTCCTTCTTGTTCATACATTGTTGCCTTAGTCTCTACTTCCTCATCATTGTTAGTTTGTTACTGCATTAAGTCCCCTTTCAGGGTCTTGGGAAAGCTGTCCTGTGAGCACTAAATCATTGGCAGATTTTAAGATGCCAGACATATCACTTCTTCCATTGTATTTAAATACTATTATTTAAATTCAGTTCAACAAACATCTTTGTGCCCTTACTGTGTAAACAAGACTGTTCCTGCCTTTGGGGGCTTTGTGCAAAAGATAGGCAGACTATCAGAAAATGACCTTTGGGGCTACACTGAGTTTTTGGTCTTCTGTCTCTTTGTCAGCTTTATCCTAAATAATCCCACACTCTGAGGCATTTGGTGAAATGCACATACATGGTAAGGAGAGAGGCTGTCTTCATTTGAAAGAGCAAGCAGAATGGACATTCCTGAAAAGGTTATATTCTTGGCAATACCCTTTCCTGCAAACTGTTCATTTGAGGAGCAGAGGAATCTAGTGCTTACTTTATTAAAATGAAGTTTTGCTATCTGATTTGGTTGAGTAGATACCAACACCTGATTCTAAGGTGGAGACCTTATAATTTTCATTCCCAACAAATGCCCAAGTAATGCTGATACTGCTGCTGCAGGACCACACTGGAGAGCTCTAGACAAGCAATATACAAACTGAGATGTATGTACATGCAGGGATACATAAAAACGTTTCCAGGGGTACCCAGGAGTAGATAGAGGCACTGAGAGCACTTTCTAGATCCTCAATTTCTATATTATTCTTTCCTAATTAATAAAATAATCCATCTGAGAATTTAGTCATGGCTTTACACTCCCACCCCCTTTTTTGCGATTGATTTTCTCCCACTTTGCACAAGCGAAGCATAACCCTCCCCATAAGGAAAAGGGTTAAAGAATTGAGTGAGAATGCTATTAAAAATTTCCTTCCATTTGTATCTACTTTTTATGTGAGTAAGGCTTCTTAGTGCATCTATTTAAACAAAATAGCAATAGTAGTAAGCTGAAATCTGTCTTACTCTAGCAGCAAGTAATACTTATTTATGGGTCTATGAATCCATTACAAAATCAAAACTTCACTCCTCATTAAGTAATATAGTTCAGTAAAATTTTCCTCCTTATAACTATGTGTTCAGTATTTTAACATATTTATTGTGTTTTGATTAACTGTGTATAAAAATACTTATAATAATAACTAAACACAGAAGAAAACTGTTCACACTTAAGGCCTGTAGTTACAGAAAACAAAATAAAATTTTAATGTATTTAAATATTATTGCAGCATATAAATAGGATAAGAGTATGAGTGAAAACTTTCAAAGATGAATATATTAAGACAGATACTGAGAGAAAGGAAAATGAAAATATCAGGTCATGGAAAATAAAACAATGTATAATTTCACACTGTTTAAGAAGTCATTCATACAGTTTTAAAGCAACTCACAATGTGGGTATCAACTCACTATGGTATTTTGATTCTTTACCTACATTTAAGGTTTTTATGTTAAAATGTCCTTGTTTACAGTATGAGAGAAATTACAGTTTTTGTCACTCCTTAAGATTTTAAAACCTGTCTACGTAAAACATGCTGTTTTACATCTTTTTTTCATAATTTTTTTCGGAGGCACTTCAACAAAAATTTGAAGACCACTGCTTGTGATGGTACTTGCAGCCAGGAGAAATTGTTTTTCTACTCAGTCTATTATCAACTGTTTATTTTATTAACTTTCAAAATGTATTATAGTTAACTCCAGGGTGGAAGCCATCAAGGACCTTCAGGGAATATGAAGTACAGTTCAAAATGTGGCCTCCTCTCCTAACTCTGACATTGTAAAGTCCCCTTGCACAGGTTTCCATTCCCGCCTCCATAGGTATATGAGAAATGGGAGAAGAGGCAGCAGTCTTTGCTTTTTTCCACTATCTCTGCCTTCCTCTATTTCCCCATTTGTGATTGCTGTGTGCCAGTTCAGTCAGATGCCATCACATTCCGTTTCTCAAGATTTGTGAAAACTTGCCTCTGACATTCTACTGGCTTAAAAAATTCTCTTGACTTCCAAGCTTGAGTGTCTGACAGCATTTCTCTGGGCCTCTTTCCCTATCACTAACACCAGTTACCTCACCAAACGGAGGCTTGCTGGGCCTACAACGTGGGGTCAGAGGTATGGGCAGTTTTACTGGTATAATCAATTTGTAATGTAAAACATCTTGTACACATAAAAAGTTTTGCATGACTGAAAGTTTAAAAAATATCTTTCCACGTACAAAGTCAATATCAAGATGGATTTGACCTTCTTCCACTAGTTAGCAAAATTAAAACTTTTGTGTTTCAAAAAATCACTATGGAAGTGCATTTTAATTGATAGATATGACTACATAAAAACTTCAAAACACTCTGTGTTCAAGAAAACCATTAAGAAAATAAGACCAACCTGGACAACAGAGCAAGACTTCATCTCTACTAAAATTAGAAAACAAACAAATATAGCCAGTAGTGGTGCTGTATACCTGTAGTCCCAGCTACTTGGGAGGCTGAGGTGGGAGGATTACCTGAGCCATGGAGATGGAGGCTGCAGTAAGCTATAATAGTGCCACTGCACTCAGAGGCCTGGGTGACAGAGCAAGACTTTGTCTAAAAAAAAAAAAAAAAAAAAAAAAAAAAAAAAGTGGAGGGCCAGGAGGAGATAAACATAACCTAATAACCTTGGAAAAATACCTCATGCATATCAGAACAAAAGAGAACAAAAGGTTAATTTCCTGTTTCTTTATGCCAATATACTTTTCTTCTTTTATTGTATATATTTCAGGTTTATAATATGATGTTTTAATATACATATACATGGTGAAATGATTACTACTGTCAAGTAAGTCAACATATCCATCATCTCCTATCTTTTTTTGTATAGTAAGAGTACCGGAAATCTACTCCCTTGGTAAATTACCAGTAAATGATACAAGATTATTAATGATAGTCATCATATTGTACATCAGATCTCAGTGCATTCATCCTAGAGAACTGCAACTTTGTACCCTTTGAATTACTTCTTCCCATTTCCCTAGCTTGTCTGGCACCCCCTCCGCCATTCTACTCTCTATTTCTCCTATTTGAGGCATTTTTTTTTTAAATTTTGTTTTGTTTTATTTTATTTTGCTTTGTTTCTAAAGTCCACATGTGAGTGAAATCATACAGTACTTTTCTTTCTGTGTCTGTCTTATTTCACTTAACATAATATTTTCTAGGTTCACTCATGTTGTGGCCAATGGAAGGATCTCCTTTTTAAGGCTGAATAATATTCGTATGTGTCACTATAACGTCTTTATTCATTCATGAACACACTTTGATTGTTTTCATATTTTGTTTATTGTGAATAATGTTGCAACGAATGTGAGAATGCAGATATCTTTATGAGGTGGTGATTTTATTTCCTTTGGGTGTATACCCAGTAAAGGGATTGCTGGATCATATTATAGTTCTAGTTTTAATTTATTTAGGAACTTCTGTACTGTTTTCCACAGTGGCTACAACAATTTTACATTTCTATCAACAGTGTGCCAGGGTTCCCTTTTCTGCATACCTTCATCAACACTGATCCAGTTGTTTTCTGACAAAAGCCATTCTAACAGATGTGAGGTCCTGCTTTATTCTGGTTTTTATTGTTCATTTCCTTGATGATTAGTGATGTTGCATACCTTTCCATGTACCTTTTGGCCATTTTTATGTCTTCTTTAGAGAAATGTCTATTAAATGTGTTTGCCTATTTTTTTAATCAGGCTTTTCGGTTTTGTTTTTTGTTTGTTAGTTTGTTTTTTTGCTGTTGAGTTGTGTGAGTTCCTTATATATTTTAGAGATTAATCCTTTATCAGATATATGGTTTGTAAATATTTTCTCCCAATCTGTTGGCTGCTTTTTCATTTTATTGATTGTTTCCTTTGCTATGCAGAAGCCTATTAGTGTGATGCTTATGTTTATTTTTGCTTTTATTGCCTGTACTTTTGGTGTCTTATTCCAAAACTTCATTGCCAAGATCAATGTCAAGAAGACTTTCCTATGTTTTATTCTAAAAATTTTAAGGTTCCAGGTCTTATAGAGTTTTAATCCATTTTGATTTGATTTTTGCCTATGATGTAAGGTAAGTGTCCAATTTTATTCTTTTTTTTTTTAAGTTTTTTTTTTTTTTTTTTTTTTTTTTTTTTTTGAGATGGAGTCTCACTCTGTCACCCAGGCTGGAGGGCAATGGTGCGATCTCA
>NW_016806966.1:709782-717060 GCF_001698545.2 Rhinopithecus bieti | reverse complement strand
TTTTTTTTGTATTTTTAGTAGAGACAGGGTTTCACCGTGTTTGCCAAGATGGTCTCGATCTCCTGACCTTGTGATCCGCCCGTCTCGGCCTCTCAAAATGCTGGGATTACAGGCTTGAGCCACCGCGCCCGGCCCAATTTTATTCTTTTGCATGATGTTATCCAGTTTTCCCACCACCATTTATTGAAGAGACTGTTCTTGCTCCATTGTGTCTTCTTGGTACCCTTGCTCAAAATTAGTGGACTGAAGGGGTTAATTTCTTGTCATTGGATTTTTGAATGATTTTACATATTCTGAATAGAAGACTTTTATCAGATATAAGATTTGTAAACATTGTCTCCCTGTCTTTAGTTTGTCCTTTTATTATCTTAAGTAGTATTCTTTTGAAGTACATGCATTATTAATTTGATAAAACCCAATTTATCAATTTATCCTTTTATGAGTGAGGCTCTTAACATCATACCTAAAAAACTTTTTGCTCAACCAAAGTCTACAAATAGTTTCTCCTATATTTTCTTCACTAAGTTCTGTAATTTTTTTTCATTTTGGACTTAGGTTTATGATCTATTTTGAGTTAAACTTTGTATATCATGCAATATATATTGAAGTTTTTGAAAATTTGGATAATAAATAGGTAATGGTTTCAGTATTGTTGATCAAAATAATTCTGCTCTTTTCATGAGTTGTCTTGCCTTTCTACCTTTGTCAAAATGAGTTGTCCATATATGTGTGAAAATATTTTTGGACTTTCTAGTTTGATCTGTCTGTTATTTTACACCAATATCACAGTCTTAATTTATCTCACAATATATTTTAAAATCAGGTAGTGTTGGTCTTCCACGTTTATTCTTCCCTTTTCATGTTTTGGCTATTCTAGAGCCTTTGAATTTCCACATGAATTTTAGAATCAGCTTGTCAATTTCTACAAAATGTCTGCTGAGATTTTGACTGGGATTGAGTCTATAAATCATTTTAAGAAAATTGATTGAAAATATTGAGTATTCTGTTCCTTGAAATAGATAAATCTCTCAATTCTTTAATTTCTCTTAGCATCATTTATGGTTTTCAGTATACCAGTTTTGTGCCTCTTTTGCCAACTTTATTCCTTAGTATTTTGTAACCTTTATGATCTTTTAGATTATATTGTATGTTAAATTTTGATTTTCTATTCCCTGTTGCTGGTATATAAAATTATAATTGATTTATAAATGTTATTTATTCTAAATCTTATATAAATTCCCTTATTAGTGCTAGTAACATATTTTCAGCTCCATCTGATATTCTACATTGGCAATCATGTCAAATGTGAATAAAACTAATTTTAGTTATTTCTTTCTAATATGGATGCCTTTTATTTTTTTCTTCTTAGATTATAGCTTTGGCTAGAATCTCCAGTATGGTTTTGACTAAAAGTAGTAAGACCATAAATCCTTGTCTTGATCGTGATCTTAGGGGAAAAGTATTTGAATTTTTACCATTAGATATAATGGTAGCTGTAGGTTTTTCATAGATACACTTTATTAGGTTGAGCAAGTTCTCTTATTTTCCTAGAATGCTGAGAGTTTGTATTATGAAAGGTTGTTAAATGTTATCAAATGCAGTTTTGATATCTATGCATATTTTCTTTTTTAGTTTGTTCATATTGTGAATTACATTGATTGATTTCAAATGTTAAATTAACCTTGTATTCCTGGATGAATTTCACTTTATCACAATGTATTATTCATTATTTAATGTTAGATTCAATTTCAAAATGGCCAAAAGATTTGAACAAATGCTTCACCAAAAAAATATAGCTAATAAATAAGAACATGAAATTATTTTGACATTACTAGTCATTCTGCAAATGCCAATCAAAATTACAATAAGATACCACCCCATACATATTGGAGTGGCTAAAATTTGAAGGAAACTATACCAAATGTTGGCAAGAATGTAAAACAACTGAAACTCTTAAACACTGCTGATGAGACTATAAAATGGTACAATGTATTTGGAAAACAATTTGGTAGTTTCTTAAAAAGTTAAATGTACACATATCATATGAGAGCCATTCCACTCCCACATGTTTAACCAAGAGAATTGAAAGCCTATGTCCAAAGTGATGAAAAACGATGTTTATAAAAGCTTTGTAAATATCTTAAAACTGAAAACAACTCAAGTTTCTATCAACATGTAAATGGACAAACTACTTTATAGCCATACAGTGGAATACTACTCAGCAATATTTAAAAAATGAAATAGTAATATATGCCAAAACACAGATGAATCTCAAAATAAGTTATGAGTGAAAGAAGTTAGACAAAAAAGAGTGCACACTATGTGAGACTATTTTTTAAATGAAAAGAAACTTACAGGAACTGAACATCAATCAATGGTTGTCTGGTGCCATAGTTTGGATTTTTGTCTTCCAAACCTCTTGTTGAAATTTGACACCCAATGTTGGTGGTAGGTCCTAATGGGAGGTGTTTGGCTCATGGGGGACAGATCCCTCGTGAATAGCTTGGTGCCATCCTCACAATAATGCTTGAATTCTAGCTCTATTAGTTCCCATGACAGCTGGTTATTGAAACGAATCTGACACCTCCCTCCTCTCTCACCCTGTCTGGCTTCCTGTCTCTCACCATGCAATCTCTGCACACACACACTGGCTCTCCTTCCCCTTCTGCCATGAGTGGAAACAGCCCAAAGCCTTTACCAGAAGCAGATGCTGACACGGTACTTCTTGTACAGCCTGTAGAACTATAAGCCAAGTAACCTTTTCTTGGCAAATTATCCACCCTTGGGTTTTCCTTTAAAGCAATGCAAGTGGACTAGACAACTGGTAACATAGCAGAGTACAAAGAGGGCAGGAGGAAGGGAGATACAAAGGGGCAAGAAGAAACTTTTGGAGATGATGGATATGTTTATTATCTTGATTATAGTGATACTTTTACACATCAAAAGTACATTTTAAGCATGTTCAGTTTATTTCATCAGTTGTAACTCAATAAAACTGTTAAAAGAGGGTAATAGACCAGGCACGGTGGTTCATGCCTATAATCTCAGCCCTTTGGGAGCCCTAGGCAGGTGGATCATCTGAGGTCAGGAGTTTGAGGCCAGCCTGGCCAACGTGGTGAAACCACACCTATACTAAAAATACAAAAATTAGCTGGGCATGGTGGCGGGCACCTGTAATCCCAGCTACTTGGGAGGCTGAGGCAGGAGAATCCCTTGAACCCAAGAGGCAGAGGTTGCAGTGAGCTGAGATGGCACCATTGCACTCCAGCCTGGGTGGCAAGAGTGAAACTCTGTCTCAAAAAAAAAAAAAAAAGAGGTTAATATTATTAATCTATGAATAACTCTCATAATTTATGTAAAAAATAAGCACTAACTGGGAAAACTGGCAAAGAACATGAACAGGAGATGCACAAACAGAAAGAGAGATACAAATTGCTAATACACATTTTAATAATGCAACCTCTCATAATCAAATAAATTTAAAGTAATATATATTTTTATTGAAATAGAAAAATTTTTGAATTATGGTATTTGTGTTTGGAAAGAAATGCTTGATGAAAAGGTATTCTTATGCACCCTTATAATAATGAAACTGATACAACCTTTCCAAAGTGCACTTAGACAATATATATTAATCAAGAATGCTAGAAGCAATCAAATACTTTGACCACAGTATTTCCACTCCTAGAAATATATCCAAAGGAAATAATCAGAAAATACATAAAGATTAATGTAATGAAGTCTCAAATTCTATAACTTCTAACAGAATTTTGGAAATATGTTAATGTCCAAAAACAGAGGGTGGCTTAAAGAATGTAGGATATGTGTAAATGATGAAATACTGTTTAACTAAGTAAAGATAATGTTTTGATACAATATTTAATGAGGTAAAAATACATTGGATGCAATGTTTAGAATCCAAAACATATGTTTGCAATCTGGTTCCAAAACTGGTCCGAAAATGTTATCTGTAGCCAGTGATAACAAATGATGTAATCTTTTAATATTCCTCTTTACATCTTTTCTATTCCTGTTTTAATCATAAAATATGTGATTTTATAAAGATATAAAATACTTTATGAAGAAAGGAAGACTGTGCAAGAAATGGCTTGAAACATTTTTTTTCCCAGAGGACCAAAATAATCTCAGTAAAAAAATTAACATGCATGATTATATACGATGTCACTTCTCTCATCATCTCAGTCTTACCCCACCCTCTTGTTTTATTGTTTTCTTATACATCATTTCGAAGAACATGAAACTCGATTTTGAGGTTTTCTTTAAGGGAGTTGTAGGCAAGCGTTTTGCCTCTAGGAAAGTTAGCTTAAACCAGCCTTAAAGAAAATAAAGGAGAGAATATTGGCAGAAAATAGATGCAATAGAAAAATTTGAAAATCAGAGCCAAAAATTTCACGTTTCTCAGGAATTGAAGAGAGAGACCTGAAGAAAGGAAGAAAGCAATGATAGCAGTAGTTGCAGAAGACATTTTGATCAGAAAAGAAAACGATAGTCACTCATATCATGAAGTCTTCTCCTGACTCGAGAAATGGCCAGCTCCAAGTTCTGCTTTGGTCCACTATGATTAGTAATACTGGCTCTGTAATTTGCAAACTTTAATTTCCCTGAGGAATAATTCTAGGTGCTTTGACAGATCTGAATTATGTCACCCGTTAAGGTTTGGTGACCTTTACCATACATCTTATTTTATGGGCAAGTTAATCAGAACATTCTGTAATTATAATTCCATACTCTCTAATTTATAGTCTTTCTTTTTTTCTTACAAAGCAGTGCAACATTCTTCTTCCTCCCCTACCCCTCTTATAAGACCCCGATTTTTGTGAGAGGAATTATTTATTATAGCTTTGATGTAAATGTTTAAACCTCATTTTTGTGGAGGCCTCTCTAGCACCTTTTCTAACCTCAATGAATGGCCTGAAGAGCATTTTTCTTTGAGACAAATTGTATCCTACATATTTTCTGGTGTTGAACAACCTGCCACATCCTTACTTGTCAAGGCTAAGCCTTGAATTTACAAGAATTGACACAAACAACTTCAAATCTTTCGATCTTTGATTATTTAGTCAGACCGTTTTAGCTCCTTCCTGCTAGGACTCCTCAAGTGCTCCTGTCACAGGTTTCAGCTCTGATGTTAAACACCTGGCATTTCTGCAGAGTTCAAGGTTTCAAATGTTCAGACAGATGCTTATGTCATGATCACACATCTACACCACTTACTTTCAGTTTCTAAAGACAGAAGAACTCACAGTATTTCCTATAAAAATAACAAAATTATATGACTACTAATTTTAGTTGTATGTATTTCAAAGCAATGCTGTAATATTACATTTTAAGTGGCTTAGGAGAGAATCTGCTACATATATACAATATTTCTGAAAAATCTTTATTTTTGGATATTTGCTGGACTTTGTACTGAGTGCCCAATGCACTGCACAAGAATGGTCCCCCACTAAGGAATATCACTGTGAAATTTCTAACCACCGGGGACAATGTAAAGATTCCACACATTCTCAGAAACAAAAGAAATGTTCACATACGAGATATCAAGAATTAGAATGACTTTGGACTTCTCAGCAATAACTAATAGAAGCTTGAAGTCAGTGGAACAGCACTTTCAAAATTCCGCTTGAAAATCCATCCAGACTATCAGTCAAGCCTGAATGTAGAACAAAGACATTTTCAGACCTTCCAGTTATTTAATCAAATGTCTTATCTGCATGATTCCCTAGAAGGTTTCTGAGAGTTTCTTCCACTAAACCAATGAACACAAAGATGTGGGTTCCCAGCCAGGACAGAGGCAAGAAGGTTCTAGTGACGGCAGAGGAGGGACTTCCCCAGGGCAGCTGTGCAGTAGGAGATGCCAGTTCAGACTGAAGCAGTTCAGGCGCTATCAAGAGAAATTTATTCAATAAGAAAATTCGTTGACCATAGGATACATCTAAAATTACTGAGAGGGGATTTTAAAAATTGGAGGAGTTTGGTGTCTAATTACTAGAGAGTATACAGAAAACTAAGAAAAGCAGAACAATTATTAACTGCAGGGAAAAAAAAATTTTTTTTTTTAAAAAAAGGAAAGTTAATCAAGGCATACTGTATAGATCTAATTACACCAACACTGAATATCGCTATACCAAATTAGAAGGACAGGGCGTAAGTGGCAGGGTGGGATGGTACAAAGTTACTTTCTTATTCTTTATGGTGAGAAATCAGTATATAAGGCTAAAGAGTAAAATATCAGGAGAGCAATAAGCAAGCAACTTAGCTATATAGAGGTAATAGGGGAAAAAAGGGCAAAAAGAGGTGAAAGTGTTTGCCTCTGGATACCTGAGCAGGATGGCTACTATCTTTCTGTCTGAGCCCATATAAATATTTAACTCTTTTAAATCACATTCATCAATATTTACACGTAGCTCTTGATAAAAACTATACAAAAGAGACTTGGTTGTGAACATGAAAGATAAAAAATAAAAAAGCTGATGTCTAGTTTTTTGATTTTGTTATATTCTTCTTATTACTTCTATTTAGAAATAGTTGTCTCGAACACCTTCTTTGTGCTTTTGGTACCGGGATGCTGGACAGAATCCTTGCTGTTGGGGGTTCATGGTCTTGCAGAAGATATATACCATATACTAATTTTAAAAGTAGAAAATCCTAAGTATCATGAGAAACAAACATAATGTCATTAAGTTTAGAGGAAAAGCCATCATATCTAGCTGAAGGAGACTCAGTAGAGGAGGCAACACCCAAGCTGTCTTCTATCATTGGGAGGCTGTCAAGAGATATACATCCGTGGGGAGGGGAAGAGTAGAGAAAGTTCATGGTGTTTGTATGAGACCTCATGTGGTTAGTTTGTGGTAGCTCAGAGCATGTAAAAGAGGAATTAAGCTGGGAAGGCAGACTGCAAATATGCTGTGGAGGCTGGTTCTGCCAGCTTAGAGATTTCTGGGGTTTCAAATACTTTTCCCATGTACTTTGACCCTTTGTTTTCAGAAATGTAAGTCTGCAGAAAGAGGATGGTGGAGTCTAGCTATTGCATTATTCATAAAGCATGCTGTCTCTTAAAGTTCTCACCTTCTGAATCTTCCTATATCCCACAAGAGACTTTACCAGTCTCCCTAATTAAACTTTTATTTCCCAAAGGATTTTTTTTTTTCACGTTATGGGTATTTTTTATACAGAAAAGCTGAGCTGTATTCTTCCCTTAACTCAACCTAAGCTTTGCCCTCCATTTCAAAAAAAAAAAAAAAAAAAAAAAAGTTA